>NW_011337196.1:210487-239349 GCF_000735185.1 Notothenia coriiceps
TCGGGCCCCCCCCCCCCCAAACCCAATGTACAAATCAGAGTAACACCATTCACCTCAATCCTAAACCAAACATGACCAATATTTAAAGAATTTTCAGTCAAACTGGCATGTCCAAATCGCCACATTTTCCAAAAGCAGGGACACACACATAACATCATCAACACCAACAGTTGTTTCAGGGCGGGTCAGAGCTGAACTGAAAACGCACTGAGGTTTTTCCTGTCGCACCGCAGCGGAGCAGCCTTACTCCGGAAACCGGGTCGTTTCAAGCCAAAAAATTGCGGCTAGAGCAAAAAGCACCGCAACATCACGCATTACGTCGAGGCGGGCCAGGGCGCGGATCAACTCCTGAACAACAACCAAATAGCGTGCTTTACAACGATGGAGAAACTTAACAAGCAGCAGTGGTCCACTGAAGAGACAGCACCTATATGGGAATTGGTCTTCCGAAGAGGTACGACGATGAAGCTGGAGCACAATCGCATTGTCGTTGTTGTCGGTGCAGCTGGCAGGGGCCTTTCAACCTCGTTTGGCTTTATGAAGCAGGCACGCAATGGTTACGTCATGACTACAAACAGACGCAGCATCAGTCGGACTCTGGCGGTGTGAAAGAGCCGAGCTAAACCGAAGAAACGGTTCTGACTGAAAACTCCAGCACGGAGCTTGAACCGGAGTTTGCTTGGTGTGAATGAGGTAATAGTCCAACCAAAGTAGGTCAGCCTTTTGCCCTTTTAGTCAAATCACAAGACAAAGAGTACAATGGATAAGACTCAAGACAGTGTATGGCTCAAGAAGACCAGGTAACATCATCAAGAATCCGTCAGACAGTCACCCACTTAATGCCCAACATATTGACTGGCTGGCTTGTACAAGTACACAAGGAGTTCTATTTGTCACAAACATTGAGAGTTACAAAAGTAAAATATGTAGTGAAATGGTGTGGTTGCTCAAGGGTGGGGCTGTGATTTAGCTATACACCGCCGCCGCGTAGTAATAAAGTTGAGCGCATACATAGTGAGACCTACAGTACAGAGACCTACAGTAATTTGACCCTATGGAAAAGCTGTGTTATTTATGGCGAAGTGTGAGTGTCATTTAAAACAATGTATGATGAGTGAGGTTGTGCCCGAAAAAAAAATAAAAAACGATTCTTTTTTTTTTTTTTTTCTCTTATCACTGAGGGCCCTCTTTGCTCAAGGGCCCCTGGGCACTTGCCCAGGTTGCCCATATGGTTAATCCGGCCTTGCTCTGGGGTGTATTGCCACTATTGGTGAATACCCGTCTGGTAAACCATTAATGCAATTGAGAGGAATTGCTCTTTTAGAATTGACCCAGCATTACTCAGATGTGTAATCGTGTCATTAGTTTCAAGAATAAGATAATTGACTGAAAATAAAACTATTTTTCGTTAAGTACAGCAGAAAACTGTTATTATTAAGGTATTTTATTCAGAATAATTACTTATGGCGGTTTATTGTTGAATTAAAATAATTCCCAAGTTCAGTGTTACAGAAACAAAAAATAGACAATTTCTTTTATATCGTTATAACCAAACCAATGTCTCTTTATATCTCAATTTCAAAACAGATAAAGAAAACACAAAAAAAACACCATTTTGTGTACAGCTGTAATCAGTAGACATCATCTTGGTTGAGTTAGAATGAAAATGGTTAACCAACCAGCATCAAGCTGCAATATCAACATTTCTATCAATCAATCCTCGAATTTCCAAATTGTTGCTTATTCATCTTCTGTTGAATGATTAATGGGAGGATGGTTGAAAGGTAGAAGTTTGATTAAACATATCAGCTTCACAGCAGATGTCTGTGCATCACATCACCAATTGCACTTAATCTCTCTTATGAGTGATGATTACTGAATCAGACAGGCCAACAGAGCCTGAGGAAAAGCTTTTGGGTGAAACTCTACACACAGCTGGGTCTTTTAAGCTTTCCTATTTCTCTTTATGCCCTCATGACACATTAGGAATAACTATAATTTTACGTCATAGATTGAAACACTTTTCCCATGTGTTTCCTGTTAAAACTCACAGCTGCATTAAAGTCAGTTGGTGAGAAATAATTATCAGAAAGTGTGCTACAAGTCAGTGGCCCGGAGGGAAACTAACAAGCCAAGCATAGAGGATAGCATGTCTGGATAATGAGACCATAATACACCGCATTAAACAGCTAAAGCGAATGTTGTCACATTTTGTAAGCACTTTATCCAATCCTTTTATAGCAGGTCACTGCAATAAGAACCATTATCATCTAAATCACGCTCTGTTGTATCCTTCCTGTGGATATATAAATACCACATACAGACCTACCAAGGCTACATTTATATCATCAAATATGGTATAGATCAAATGAAATGTCTGTCTTTTACTGTGTGTGCTGCTTGTTGCTGATTGGGCCCCTATAGGAACTCTGTGGGTAATGGCTGGTCAATTGTTTGCTTCACACATGCTGACCCAAATTTACTGACTGACTAACTTCTTACACAGTCCAGCCATGGAGAAGTGGATCAAAGGTTTCAAAGAGGTGTACATTCACAGCAGGGGAGGTACTTTAAGATGATTCTGGTGCAATCACAGGGAAAGGAAAAGTAGCACAAATTGTAGCAGCCAGAGGTGCTCTCTGCATGATAAAGTGCACAAAGGAAAATGGTTCTCTGTCCTCCAAAGAACCAAAAAAGCTTGCAGGTCTGTTCTCAAATGTCAGCGACTCACATTTTGTAGGAGATTAATCTTTGAAATGGAGAATCTAAATAACTGCAACTTGTACAACTTCTTTTGAAAATACAATCTAGGTTTTTTTATCTCACTCGCACATAATGACAGAAATCAACAAAAATGCACAAATTATCACGGAGAACTTTGAAAAAGCTGCAATTTTCTTGTTTGTTCATTACGCCGGTCTTTGTGTAGTCACTGCTCAATTTCAGTATTATGTTAGCCTCCGGAAGATGAGGTAATGTTGCACCGACTCACCCTCTATTTTAAAAGAAAAGAATCGAGCTGCATCTGAGACAAACCACGCTGCAGCAGCTCTGCTCCTCACTCTGATCCTGATACCCGCCACGGTGCTGATATGTCCTGGACTTTATTAATCCTGATAAGAGAATCAATAAAGTTCTATTGTAGAAACAGCGATTCTGACTTAAAGCTGTGTTGACTAGAAAGGTACACTGTGTGCTGATGTCTCCTCTGTGACAATGACTGGAGAAACACAGGGAGAAGCGTGATTCACTAAATAATCTGAACAGAAAAAGCACATGGGTCACCAAGATATGGCTTGCATTAGAAAAACTGACACGTTGCTGTTGATATTGTTCATCTTTGCTGGTGTGAACATCTTGTCTTGCCTGAGGCTTGACGGAAAACACATCACATAAGTGACAAAGCAGAGACAGCGAATGACCTTAACTCAAACAACTCAACCTCGACTGTGGTGATGTGTATTTCATGTAAACCAGAGAACTGAATAAATGCGCCAAAAAAAGTTTTAAAAATGCATAAACCTCTCCTGAAGGGGCCTGTTAAGTCTGTGAAATGTACGGCTTTTGTAAGAGAATTGGAACATTTTGCTGACATTAGACTACCTCAGTCATTCATTTTCATGTGCTACGGAAAACCTACAAGGTTACACACAAGATAGCATTTATATTCTCCAGTGTTCAACAACTGGGAGTACAACGCATACAGTAGGGGCTTTTCTTAGAATATAACATAGTACACCCTGGGTCATGCCTTTCAAATATGCAGGCCCATTAAATGTTTAGTTGTGAGACACTCCAAGAAATGGAAAATAATCTATTGTTAGTCCCTTACTAGGTCAGATACTCTATGTGGCCAAAATTAGACTCTGTCCACACACGCCACTCAGGCTTTTTCTTTACCGCAAAACAGCGTGCTATTGCTTTACATCAGATTATGTTTCTGATTTTAGACTCTGTGTTTAATTGCAACCCTCTACACCTGCCCATGTGATTTCAGGCCACACTTCTATTTTTGGTCTGACTTTTTTTCGAGATTTTTTAATTTTAATGTGTCAGTGGATGAAAATGGTGCCGCTTAAGTGACAGAATCAAAACACTGGCCTCCATTGTCTCAGCGCCCATGTCACTTGTTGTAAAACCATGCAGCCTACTGTGACTTAAGTTTGAATTTAGCATGAAAGAGTTTTGTAAACGCTAATACTATCCCACTTATACATTCACACTAATACAGTGAAGATAGCAGACTGGATGTCCTTGAAATATAACATGGACAATTCTATCTGGGGACTTTAATCAAATATGCTCCTTTTTGCTCAGGAGATGGTTAAATATGAACTTGAAAGTCTATCTATTCATTCATATCATGTTTAAATTAACATATAAAACTTGCATATTGAGATATAAGGGAATTTAATGAAAAAATTATTATCTAAATTGATAATAAATAACACATTGTAACTTGAAATAATTGCATGCAATACAATTCAAAGATTGCGGTTTCCTTT
This sequence comes from Notothenia coriiceps, assembly GCF_000735185.1. Lineage (NCBI taxonomy): Eukaryota > Metazoa > Chordata > Actinopteri > Perciformes > Nototheniidae > Notothenia > Notothenia coriiceps. The sequence goes on from NW_011337196.1 coordinate 214,993, forward strand.
TTCATATCTTTCAGTTCAATGTGATTAACAAACTGGTCGCCCTTACAGTCGTAAGTTTCTCCAACCTTTAAGCTCCATTAAAGCAGAAAACAATACAGCCCAGAACAGCGCAAACTGTGCCTAACAATAGTGGAGAATAATGTAATAAGGTCCACTTTGATCCGAAATATGGAATTAAATGATGTGCGGTTATTCCATACAGCTGTTTGCAGGATGTACAGTATGGCCATCTGTTTTGAACTAGGTGAATACATCTATTTCCCAAAATGTTTAACTATTCCAGTAACTCAGACTCCTCTTTAAACCTCCCTTCCACTACTGTAAGTGCCTAAGAAACATTAGCACAATACAGGCAGTAAGGAAGGCATACAATGTTTCAAACACTGCAATCCCATCAAACTCCCATAAAGACCTGTATGCATCACTGCCATAATCTATAGAGACTCTAATGCTCGCTCGATAAAAAGTTCATTAAACAGCTCCATGGACTAAATTCTCAACAGCTTCTTAAAACTCCTGTGTGATTCCCGTGTTTTTAATATAAGACAATCGATCCCGCACAGCTAAACCGATCAAGTCTGGCTCAGTGGCTCTGACACAGGAAAACATGTAGCAAAAGTCTATAATCTTGCGCTACAGTTGGACAGCTGAAAGTCCCAACACTGCTGTCAGTGTGTGAAACAAGCTGTAAAATACTTTCAGTTATGTCTGATCGTCTGCAAAGTGGGCAAACTGTGAAATCACTTTGTTCCCTGTCTGAAACCACTTCCATAGTGGTCCATGGAAAATGCAATGACATTGAGAGCTCTAATGGACAAGCAAAATAAAATGTGTTCTCAGTTCAATGTCCAAAACTAAGTTGACACTTAATAATAATATTACTTTACTCGTGGGCCTGACACAAAGGAAAAAAAACATCTGTCACCTGCGTCATTCCACCTCAGAGCTGCAATCTGTGCAACAATGTGACTTCATTTCCATAAAAGAGCTCGTTTTTTCTTTCATTCTTACAGTATACTCTTTGATCAAATCCATTTAAAATAGCAGGAGCTAATTATGTCATCACCTCCAGCAAACAAAAATGCCATTATGTTGCACTTGCGTTTGACAGGCCCATTGTTTGATTGTGAGGTACATTTGACCAACATTTTTAACAACTGCAAAATTGCCACTCCTTAGCCTGTAAAAAATATTAATTCACATCGATCCCCGGGGGGGGGTCAACTAATGAAGGTATACATCAGAGCAGGTGTTGGCTGCACGTTTCACACCAAGGGAAATTAACCACCAGACACGCCAAACAATATGTAGAAACAGCAGCAGAGCAAAGGGGGAATCAATGCAGTAAGAGGGCATACACAGGGTGTGTGTGTGTGTGTGTGTGTGTGTGTGTCTGTGTGTGCGTGTGTGCGTGCGTGCGTGCGTGCGTGCGTGTGCGTGCGTGTGGTGGGGATAAGTAGTTTATAGCAACGGGCACATGAGCTTATTAAAGTGATAACAAGCTTGTTAAATGAGAAATATAGCCTCGGACATGCACTCTCAAACTGTCACCTGCACCCTTTTTGCTTTGATATTTTCGGATGTTATTGGCTGAAATTAAAGCTGCAATTGAATTCTCTGAATGTGTCAATTCAGTTCATCACTCTCATGATTAATACACAAGTTACATAACGTGACACTGCTGGTGACATGGAGAGTTGTGATATGTTCTTCTCAGCACTTGGTGAAACTGTTGGCTGAAACAGACTGAGTTTAGAATTGCTCAGTCTTTCAAGCCAGCTGATAATAAAACCTATCTTAAGCTTATTGTTTAAAAAAAAATATTTCAAAATGGTCTCTGTATATAGTTCCAGTGACTTTGGCTGAAACTTGGAGTCAAGACTTAATGTGGAGGTGAAGCTGACATCAGCTGCATGCTGACTTCAAACCAGAAACCACACATTCATTTGAACACACCATTGGATTTCCATCTGGTCACGATCACAACAAATAGACTGATGGCTCGATGGTGACAGGTGTGGTCATGGGTAAGTTTCAATGCCATAAATTAAGCTTCTAAAATGTTCATGTGATGGATTCAGAAAAACATATGTGTCCACCAAGGACCTTGTGAACTCTGTGGAAGATTAAGTGGCCAGAAAATGAAGCTGCCTATAGCCGACAATCCTATATGACCAGATTGCAATGCATTCTGGTCAACTCGATCTGTATTCCATAACAGCCTGCGAAGGTTTAATTTAATTTAATTCTCTCTTCTGTGTCAGATTATTGATAGATACTGAAAATTCATTTTTCACAGTATTTTGAAAATATAAATGTTCTCAAACTCAACTGCAAACTGCTATCTGATCACAAGAGCAAGTTTGGCATGGTACACAATCTGATGAAACGATCAAATTAGAGAATTATAAATGTAATCACGTCACATTTGAAAGATTTTCAAGGGCTTTTAGATATATTTTTCCTAAGCAAACAGCACACATGCTCATGTGATGCAGCTGTTGCAGTGACTCAAGGTGTAATGACCATTATTGAGATTCACTGTCACTCACCACTGCTCTCGACCAAATTTCACATGCAACATCATACAGTGCATAACACACATTAGAGTTTGTTTGCTGAGTGTGTTTGCTTATAGAAGCAGACATTGCATTTTCATCCAAAATAATATTATGCTTTTACTTTTAAATCCAGCACATATGGGAGGATTTTGAATGCAATATCATGTACGTGCAAAAAAATAAATAAAATGTTATCCATATAAATAACTTTTGCCATCACGGATTAATGTCTTACTGGTTGTGTTGTACTTCACTCCGTTGATGTACTCAGGGCAGGGTCTCTCCACAATCCTCCCGGTGCTGCTCCGCGGCCAGCATGTTCCAATCTCATCGGTTGTGGCATTGCAAAAAAAACCTTAGGGGGGGAATAAAGTAGAATAAAAAACGCGGAAGCTTAAATATTTTTCCGGTATCCAAGACCTCTGAATAATTGACAACAAAACGGGAAGAAATTCCATCTTACCATCAGTGCTCAGCAAGGACAATGAAGCGTTCCCCAAAAAAGTGTCTTGGAGAGCATCTACTAAACTACAATTAAGGTCCCCTAGCTCCCCGAATATTATCTGAATAATAGTAGCATCCATGGTGCAATCCGCCGCTTTGGATAATGTTATATGAATTCCAAGTCCGACGAGAGGCGGACACTGAGACCAGTGGTGTTCATGGGCTTGTGAAGCTGAGCAACAGTAATGACAAGTAGGGAGCCTTCACCCGCTGGGAGCCGGGAGCCGAGTGCCCGGCCAATCACAGCCACGCAATTTCTCATCCATCCAACGTGCTGCAGCAACCCGGTGGAAGACAGCCGACACACCGGACTGACCGGATCATGAGCTTTGTCACCCGGACCCATCACACCTGCTATCCAAAATGTCGTGTTCAGTCAAGCGAGAACAGTCCCTGCTGTCAGAAAATGAAGTGAGTTGGAGGCAGCCTCTATAGAATAAACATATATGCAATCCCAGACATGTTGCCTGTGGCTGTACCCTGAATATTTCCTCAAGATATGAGAAATCAATAGATCATGGGCAAGGTACGAAAAAAGAGAAATTATGTAAGCCTCTTTCAGTCGTCAAAAACTCAAAAGGGGGGTGACACCCAGCAAAGTACCTTATTCTAAAAGGCCTTGTTTTGTGGGTAGATATAACATAATAAAAAAGGTGTGAAGAACCAATCAGCCCTGTTATACAATGCAAGTGCAGCTGCCATTGAATAAGCACTTTAATGAGGACTTTGGTGTGAGTAATTATATCCAACCACAAACTTGTAAATAACACAGTTTTTATTAAACATAACCCACAATATTTCTACCCTTAATGCCATAAATTCAGCTTTCTCAAATGTGCATGGGCTCAATTGAACTAAAGTCTGTGGCAGATTAAGTGGCCAGAAAATGGAACTGCGTGGTCTGTATTTTATAGAAGAGCAGACTGCAATGCATTCTGGTCAACTGGAACCGGTCTCCCTAACATCCCACTTTACATCCGTGAATTCAGTGACTAGCAGGAATTAGTGTGCCATTTATGCAGCCAAGCAGGGAATAGCGTTGTGGGTGCCAGGGTGGTACAATAGATGGAGTAAATATTGTTCAAGCTTGATACCAGCGACTGTATCCCATTAAAATGTAATTATAGATTACTATTTATCAAAAACAAAATACTTTCCTGACCTTATAATATACATTTTATGATTTGCCTTACCTAGCATTACAAAGTTTATTTCTCAAAACCACAGTCTATTCTTATCCACTACTGAAAATGTCAAATCATTCATTTCAACTCTCATCCCAGTTTATCTAACATTCAAGGACTCCAGACTGCAAAGGGTTGTCTGGGGACGCTAAATGTAATCTACTGAAGAAACCACAATAATATTTTTTTCACTTACTTCTTCTCAAATCATTTTTAAATATACAATTCATGTCATCGACAAAATCAGATGCAATATTATTGAGCTGCAGGTAATTTGCATATTGTGTTGAATAAAATAGACAGAAAACATGAGGAAATGACTCATAACAGAATGCCCTCGCCCCTTATAGAGAGAAAAAATGAAAAATAAATAGTCCCTTGTACTGTATCTCAACTGCACAGGTGGAAATAGGGGCTTATGAATGTAAATCAATACTTTTTTGTCAGGAGTATAAGCAGAAAGATAAATTCAGTGATTTATTTTTAAAAGTGATCAAGAGTCCAAATGGTAGTGGATGCTAGATTGTTGTGGTTTGCATTACTGTTTTGTAGCCAAAGCCAAAATCGGTAAAGCTGATTTTAAAATGTGACAGAGATGTAAAATCAGAGTTTGGACCTCAGACAAAAAATGTGGCTCTGGCTTTGATGCAACAAGTCTTCGAACAGTAGCAGAATACTGCAGGCCTTTGTCAGTGCGTTTTCAAATGATCCAGTCTTCAGTTTCTGTGGATAAGGTGTAAAGGTAAGCTGGTTAAATTTGACAAGTGTTAAAGATTCAACATGCAAGCCAGGGTTTCTGGTGTTAGGGTCAGTCACTTAAAGTGAACCTATCATGCAAAATTCACTTTTGATGTCTTTTATACATAAATATGTGTCCCCGGTGAGTCAGGGAACTCACAAAGTGTCAGAAAACAAAACCATCTCTCTTTCCTCTGTACCCAAATCTCTAAAAACGGGGGTACAACAGAGCTGATCCAGATTTGCGTCCGATATGACGTAATATTGGAAATGTGGACCCACGGCGCTATCAGAAACGTTGCTATCAGAAACAATGCCCAAGTGTTTTGGATGTAATGTGGTCTTTGTTTACATTAGCAAGCATCGCTAACACTCAGAGCTAACCTGTACTGCAGAGCAGGGGCGGACTGGGGGGAAAAAGTGGCCCGGGGATTAATTGACAGACAGGCCCACTTAATGGGCGGCATGTATCGGCCGGTGGGCGACGAAAGTATGTTACTTAACAAAAAACTCTATGCATTTTATGTTATTTTGGACAATTATTCATATAGTAATCACATTACCTGCACTAAATATATGCTGTAACTATTTTGCTCTAGGCAACTCAAGGGCTCAGGTAATGTGATTACTATATGAATAATTGTCCAAAATAACATAAAATGCATAGAGTTTTTTGTTAAGTAACATACTTTCGTCGCCCACCGGCCGATACANATTGCAGGCCAGTGTGGAGCTATTAGGATCAGTGTGTGGCGTTGTTCTCTCACTCTGGCCAGAGTTGGGGGTATCAGAGCCAGCGGGGGGAACGCGTACAGAAGGACATTGAGCATTTTCTTTTGATGCGAACAGATCCACCGGGGCCCGGCCGTAACGCACCCACAGCTGACTCACAATTATTGGATGTAGAGTCCAGTCTGAATATATTGGTGCACCTCTTGACAGCAGATCTGCCTCGAGGTTCATCACTCCTGGTACGTGCGTCGCTCTCAGAGAGAGGCGACGTCCGCAGCTCCATAAGATCAGTTTGCGTGCCAGCATGTGTAACTGGAGAGAACGCAAACCCCCTTGGCGGTTTATATACGATATTGTGGTCGTGTTGTCTGTCCTCACGAGGACATGATGTCCTCTGAGAAAAGGCAGAAAGCATTTCAGGGTGAGGAATACCGCTAAAAGCTCCAGATAATTTATGTGATTCTCCCCGGGCTTGCGAATGCAGAATGCCCGAAAAGTGAGGGGGGGTGACAGCGAATTGGAGTCTGTAACCCTGTGCTATTGTCTTGAAAACCCAAGCAGAATCTGTGAGCATCCTCCGCTTTTCGCTTCTCAAAGCAAGTGGAGATGTCACATCCCTGTCGTCTGCCCTCTGTGTCTTTATTTGTTGTGTTAGGGGGCCCTCTAGTGTCTGAACACGGTGGTACCCCAGGTTGACAACCCCGGTCGACACTGCGCATGCGCGTGGCGGTGATGCCTTCACAGTCCCGTCCATCGTCCGCCTTCTGAGAGAGGCAGCAGCCACTCTTAGAAGGGGGGTAGACTTCAGACTGTTTATTGTTTTTATTGTTTTTCTTTTCATTTTTATTGACTGCGCCCTTGGCTTTAAGCCTGGAAACGACAGTGGACAATTATTTATTAAACAACAATAGTGATGACATGTGTTTGTGGGACTTAAACAGGCAGCGGAACTTGCTGTCTTTGATGTTAAGTCCATTTCCCTCATGGCGCGAACTTGAGGATGACGTTCTGACATCACTCGAGGCGGCGGGAAGATGGGGACATGGTTGCACCCCGGAAACACATGAGCATCCAACACTGGAATGTGTCCTGGAGCTGGAGAACAGGGAACTCCCAGCTCCTTTATCGAGGAGAGGACAGGAGGCTGTCAGGCCGCCCTTTTCTTCTTCCTCGCCTGGTGGCTGAAAGTCTGGACCGGCTGTGCCTGAGTGGCTGCTGCCGGAACCGGAGACTTTCTTGGCCAGCTCGTCCTCGCCTCGTGTCTGGGCTGGAGACCCGGGGCGGGCTGTGACCTCTGCTGTTTCGGGACCTTGAAACGGGCAGGACGTGAGGCAGCCTGAGCGAAGGACTGCCGCAGGGCCGTTGAAGGCGGCGGTGGACCCTTCGGGGAAGACAAAGCTGGAGAGCCTCATCCTCCTTCTTTTTGGATTCACACCGCTGCTGCATCGAAGCTAGAGCGGAGCCAAATATGCCCTCGGGAACAATAGGCATGTCCAAGACGTCCGCTTTTTCCCGGTCTGGAAGGTTCGTCAGGTTAAGCCAAGGCCTGCAAGTCCATACTGAGGCAGGGCGAAGCTGGTGTGCTTTCGCCCGGGGGAGCGGACATCGCCTCCGGCTTGGCAGCCTGGGCAGATGAAACGAAGATGTTATCTTCGTGCTCATCTTAGTCGGATCCGTAGAGTAGAGTCTCCGAGCCTCCGTCTCCTTCGGTGTGAGGGAGAGAAGGGTCCATCCTCGTTAGCCGGGGTTTCGGCGTGGAGGGAGAAACTAGTAACAGGTATGTTACCATTTGAAAGAAAAAAACAAAAAACTTATCGTTATTCCGAAAGGAAAAACGGCGGGCAGATTTTTTAATATTAACTGGTGTGTTAATATCTTTTATCTCCGTCTCCTCTGGTGTGAGGGAGAGAAGAATCCGTCCTTGCTCGCCGGGGTGTCGGCGTGGAGGGATAAACTAGTAACAGGTACGTTACCGTTAGAAGAAAAATCAAAACCTTACCGTTATTCCGAAAGAAAAAAACGGCGTGGCAGATTTCAATATTAACTGGTGTGTTAATATTCAATTAAATCTTCTTGCAAAGCAAGAGTAGCCGGCAAGCGCCCGTCGACCGAAAGTTAGCTTGTGGTTCAGTCTGTGGACAGTTAAGCTAGCCCGGCTACTGATATTTTGAGATGTGCTCCGAAGGAGAAGATGTGTTTGAATGACGCTGCGACGTAGCGCAAGCTACTTAAAGGGTGGGTGGATTCCCTGACGTAGACGTCAAGATCACCAGCCAATCAGGATTGGCGTAATGAGATTGATGCTTCTGTTTGCATACGCGTTGAGGCACATCCCATAGTGGGAGATCGAACGGAGTGTTATGAATGAGAACTTCCCAGCATGAAATTGTAACATAATGGCATCTCACTGGAAAGCCCAGGATGTCCTCTGTATGGTGCAGCAGAGATTGATAGAGTAGCTAGAAAGATTAAAAGGAGATGCATGTAAACAAAATGGTCGATGGGCTGGGTCCCAGGAGGATACACACAGTAGTATAAATATAGGTTATGGACCTTTGTCATGTATTGACTTAATTTAAATCAAGGTATTGTTATTTTTATATTTTCCATTCTTAGTGTGAATGCTCATGGGGTAAAATAACCCACATAAAATGATAAATAATTATTTTCCATTTAACCAGCAATCCAAGCTACCTCCCATGGTTACTGACTGTTTCTAACATAATATACTTTTTTTTTTGAAATATTACATGTGCATTATTTTTGCTTTAGATTAAGCTGCTATTCCATTTCTGTTCCTCCAGATACTTTACTTTATAAACTCACTACAATGGAACAGATTTCAAACCATTTATAATTAATTCAAGCCTGAGAGGCATTTTACAGTAATCTCTTTGTGACTCAGGCCTGAACTGGAAGGGAGAGATTTTCTATATATGGCATATGGCGGATTCATAGACTCGCAGGTTCATGATATCATGGAGATTAATCCCTATAAAAAAAAGAATGGCTAGAGACCATTTAAACAAATTAAACATGTCAATTACAATTATAACCTAATTTGAAACACACACGCTTTTAAACAAATGTATTGACATGACCACTTTTTAAATTTAAACATTATCAGACAGTTTTTCCTGTTTGCTGAATATTAATAGAGCCAGATTACAGATTACAATTAATTCACAGTAAAAGGACAGTCCAACTGCAGTTGAATGCAGGATTTGCTGCAAATAACATGGCAGGTCATGGGTTAGGTGATAGCCCGGGAGATTACCCATTTACTGTATGCAGTATAGGGAGAATGATTATGAAATGATTCAAATGTCCATTTGTTCATGTTACACAACATCATTCTATTGTAATCTCACTGAACTGAACACTATATCCTTGATTATCAATCTGCCAACTTCTCTTTTTTTTTGTAGTCTAGAAATGTCTTCCTCCATTACAACGTTTTGCACACTACATACTGCATAGAAACCCTTGAGATATGAGCTCTAAAAGTTGTTGCACTCTCATATCGGGGTCAGCTACTGCGACATCCTAAATTAAATAACTAAAGGAGCATTGGAAATGTTTATAAAACAACATTAAAGACTAATTGACTAAGTCCTGGTTATAAACGCTGCTAATTTCATTGATTTATTTAATTTGCTGCCTGTTTTAAGTGCGCTTCTTCTCCCCTAACGGCGGAAATCTCTTGAGTTAACTTGGAAATCGTCAGCTGGACAAATTGCAAATAATAAAATGAATCACTGTTCGGCTGCACTGGCTTCTCACAGGTGCAGTGACTAGTTGCTAAATTGTTCAATTACATTTTACAGCAGAGGTCCCAAAGGTGTCTTTCATGTCTTGGAGATGATTCAATGACCATGAGAGGAAGAGGAAGAGCATCCTGGGTTGTATCAATCATGCAATGTAATGTTTCCCCTGTTTAGCCAGATAGGGCTCTGCCTGTAATGTGGAAGGCAACAAACTCATCTTGGGGTAAAATGTGTAAGCCTCTTATCATGTCTATATTTAAGCAGAAAAGCTTTCAAACTTTTTATTAAGATGTATTCATCGAATGCTACTTTTATAATAATTTGAAAGTGAAATAAGCTTTTAGGCAACAACTGTTTGAATAGATTGGTGGAGTTTTGCAATCAGTCTGCATGTTGTCTCTAGTAAAGAAATAGAGATTAGAGAAACATCACAGAAGCTGCTAAATTCCAGCCTATTTAACCACCCATTTCCCATTTCAATTCAACATATTCCTTATTTTGTTTTATTTCTTTGTACGCTTTACATAATCCGTCTGTTACAACAATGTATTATTTATTTACAATTCAGAGATTGTATAGTTTTTACTGGCAGACAAAAAAAAGATTAGTTGTTGTCGTGAAACAGGATAAATATGAAGCTGGAACTAGCACGCCTAGTTTAGCTTAGCAAAAAGCCTGGAAACAGGAGGAAACTGATAGCGTGCTCTGTCAAACATGATACGTACCAGCACTACACCAGAGACAACAAATTATACATATCTGTTTAATCTGAACAAAAGATGATATACTGTATGTTTCCCATTGTTTCTATTGTTGTGTCTTTATTCCAAGCTAACCATCTTGTGATTGCAGCTTCGTATTGCCAAACAAATATGAGATTTGTTTGCCTATTGGTTGCAGCAAAAAAAGAGACAATTTATATTTCCCAATATGTCAACAATCCTGGAGGCCACTCTTAAAATAATTGAAACACCGCCGTCCCCCACCTTGAAAGATTTGACACACATCTGTAACACAAATCTTTCCAAAGTCATGTGTCACTGTTTTCTGCAAGGCAGTATAATTGGATTTGAAATACACTTGTCGTAATCTAGTTTTTGACGTGCCATTGCGTAGCCTATTGATTTTCAAGTCAGATTTACAAAATGGGTTAATACTGCACATTGCATTAAACCTGTATACACCATTGCAAAGATCGCGTTAAAGGCAGCTGTTCCAATAAATAAATGAAAAGCCTGAAGGAATTTAAACATACAAAGAACTCCTTTGCCTTTAGATTTCTATCAAAGTGGTTAGTGCTTCAATAAAATGTTTACACCTTGAAACCAAAATGTTATTCTTTCGCAAAATTAAATATGCTTCTGTGGTATCACATATTCAAAACACAGGATGCTTGAACAGAATGAAGGAAGGCATCCTCCTTTCTTGATGTGTCACGTCTTATTATGGTATGTAGATTGTATGCCAAAGGACAGTATTGTTCAGTAATACAATATGACACAGAAATGACATGGTATATGGAGAACTGAATGTCAATGTGCTGTGCATATATATATATATTTATAATGGGTGAAAGGATGACTGCAGTCTCTGGTTTGTGTCTCTGACAAACTAATGATGCATTCACTCAGTCACCTGAGTTGGGTGAGGCTGATACTCAATTACTCTACATGTGAAACAACAATGCTAACAGTAGGAAATCATGGTGTATGATGCTCTCTTGGTTACATTTGAATATGATGCAACATTTCACTTGAATGGAATCAGAAAATTGTAACTACGGTGAAAAAATGACTTTTATATAAGTAAAATAATTATCATGAACTTCACAATCTGGTTGAGACTAAATCAGGAGGAAAGTGGTATTTGCTGAATTTAGTCTGTGAAAAGAAAAATGGCACACAGAAGGACTGTTTCCAATATAACTCTTACATATTTTCACAATAAGTGAAGTTAAACAAAGAATAAATGAGATATTAATCTGGGCTGTGAAAAAAAGAACAACCTGACCCTGTTCACAAAAATAAATTAGACGACATATCCCCATCCCCTATTCATGTTTTTACAGTGTCTTATCTTAGGCTCTTATTTCTTCCTTATTTATTACGTACCTTGATAGGTGTGAATTTTTGCAAATCATTGATTTGATTTGCATTTTTCTACAAAACGTCACACAGCCTTCTTTATTATGCTAGAATTCCATCAATGGAACATGTTCATGTTAAAAAAAAATGCAAACAATGTTCAAAACTTCACTGGAGACCTACTGTATGATTAACTGCAGAATAAACCCCATCTGTGTTGAGCATTTTACACTTCCTGAGGGAAGCAGTTCAGTACTATGTGTCCTGTTTTCTGTTGACAGAGCTTCTCTCCCCGACACGGGCCTGACATCTCTGGGGAGGCTGAAGCCTGAAGGCAGAGAGTTTTTGTTCTTGTGGTGCCTACATTAAAAACAGCAGGGGGCATATGGCAAATAATCACATCTAATGTACTGCACATCAGGGTCTAAATTGTATTTGGCTTCCTTTCATTATATGTTTAAACTGAACTGAATAGCAACGACACTGTTTATAGCCACAGATAGAGCCAACAATGACTTTACGATCTTGTAAGGATATCTTTATAGCTTGACATTTATGCAGATGAATATTTAAAGATACAAGGTGGAAATTAGTTATATGAACTGCAGCTATATCTTCAAGGGATCACAGACTTCACTGAGATGCCGTCTATATCACATCAATCTTATCTTCTCTAATCTTATATTATCGAATGGAAACCAGCTTAATAATAGTGCTTAATAAAACACATTATTGAACATCTTGTACTGAATTGGATTATAACTTCTCCCTGAAATCCCTGCAATCATGTAGCATTGTAAATTACACTTTCAAGGACATTGGAGTCTATACAAATACATATTGATGAAATCCTTTTTCTGCTTACTTATTATAGTGCTCAGCAATCTAGAGAATGCTCCTGAAATTGAACACTGAGCAACACGAATAAAATAAGAACAATAGCACTTAGGGGGGAAGATGTTAACTGAGAACAATGCAAATCACATGCAGGCACATCAAATCAGAGGTCATAGTTCTGGTGATGAATAAAACAGTGAGCAACAATGACATCTTAAACTCTTTTCAGATGGCTGAGCTATGTTTTTAACATTTCTTCCACACAGAGAAGAGCTTCCATCAGAAATCCTATTCTAACACCCTGGCCTGCATATTTTCAATCTGGAGACAAGGGGAGGTAGAAATCTTCTGGATAATGACATCTGGTCAAAGGTTTGGAGAAGACAGAATTGCTTTGCCGATTATGTGACAGCTTGTGGCAAAGGTATCACCTCTATTATCCAGGATTTAGATGATGAGAACCTCAGCCCCATCAAGTCAGAAATCCAGACGATGATGCTAAATATGACTGCTACTTGTGAAGATATGAAAAGTTATGTATATATATGTTTACTTTTGTAAGGATAATACCATGCTGGTTAGTCAGGCAGGACCAATTATTGGTTTACCCAACTAAAGCAAAAATGCTGACAGTTTTAAAATGATAACCTGCCAATCACATTGTACATTTTTCATTTATGAGGTATCCATATCAAACACACAAAAGTACAAGGGGACAAGTAGGAAACACATTTACAAAGTTAAGTTCATTCTTCATGTCAAGTACACTATCAATCGGTTCTGTTAAAGATGCCCATTCAAGGTTAATTTGTGGAGTTTTAATACAGACAATGCTCCTATTTGCATTCAAAGCCACCCAAAATGGTGTTTCCTTGAGGTTTAACAAAGTTTTGAAGGCACTTTTCAACATCTCAAGCCTTTGCAAAGCTCCACCGTGTCTGTTGGTTCTGTAAGTAGAAAAGTGTTTGCTTGCACATTCGACATATAAGCTTATAGGTTATAGGAAATGATGATGTTGCATAGCTTATTTATAAAGTAATAGTTGCAATATATTAATATGGATTTATTTTTCATAATCTGCTCCGGTGTTTCAGATTATTTTGACTTTTTAGCAATCACAAAATGAAAAAAATGTTAATGTAATGAAATGGATAATTGTAAAACTCTTCTTTATCGTACACACAGCACACAGTGAAATTTAGACAATGCTTTTGAACAATTAGTGGAATTGGGCTGCTGTTATACACTGTTATTGTGGGGTCTGGGGATTTGCTCAAAAGCACCTTGGCAGTGCCCAGGAGGTGAACTGGCATTTATTCCGACAGATTTAGCTACTGCCTCCCAGGGAATAAATACACACTAAGAGTTGTCTAATCCTCCCGGTAGCTGAGTTTTAACATTCACTCAACACTGATGAAGCGTATATAGTCATCTGTGCAAATATTCCTCCAGAGTAAAGCACTGTGATGAAAAAAGACCTCTGACAAGGACAAACACAAGAGTGGATATCTCTAATTATCAAGTAATTAAATATAGCACTTATACTGGGTGTCCGGCAAACCAGAGCTGTCAGCTCAACGTATGGCATTTAGTTCATATCCTCATATTTATTTCTGTTACTGATGCTGTTTGGGAAGATTCTCCGGTATGAACACATGCTTATATTTCTTCATTGCAATGCTTTCCCTCTCACCTGGGGACACGACATGGCCAAGGTTTCCATATGTTTAGCTCTAATCAAATGACATGATCATATAATTTCACCTCAAACTGAGGGATGAGGAGCAGCAGATGTCTGAAGTCTCCAAAGGCTTGAGCTCTGACAGCATTATGGTGCAGCTTAATCTTCTCAGTTTCACAAACCAGGAGGCAGAATGTGGCATCATTACTGCTGAGCTGAATCCTAAATCTGTAATAATATGCGTCTTTGCTATTACACTGAGAATACAGGATAATTGTCTTAAACAGACATGTCCTAAAACACACACACACACACACACACACACACACACACACACACACACACACACACACACACACACACACACACACACACACAGTACTTTGCCTCGAAAAGCCTGAGAAGTAATACCATTTCAAAACAAGGTTAATCTGAGGCAGTGGGAGCGTCATCCCATAAGGCAGTGTCAGGCTGTTTCACAATGACTCTCAGGGATCCCAAGTCAAGCAAGCTATAATATGATGAAGCGCATGGAATGAATCAGCCTCTGGGAAATAAAGTGGCTGGGATGAACATATTTCTTCATCCTCAGTAAGTAGATGCAGTTTATGGAATGCCAGCTCACACAAGCAGCCCCACAGAGTGGCACTTTTCTTATTATACACTATGACCATTCCTCAACATAACAGTGTCCTCTCCAGCCTGGGAGTTGTTGTTTACTGAGTTACATACCTTTAGATAAGTGAAGAAAATATATTGGCATTCATTTCTTCGCAGCACACTGCGCCTCGTCTGCGAGAACGAATTGAGAAGTCTATGAAATAGCACAAAATTGGTGATCACTATGAAATTGGAAAGCATTGAGTATCACTCTGTACTTGAGACACAGCTTAATTTGTGCCGCCAGCAATGCTTTTTAAACTTCATTTGAATAATAACTCCATGAACAAAATTAACTTTGTTTTCCCTTCAGGGTAAATAAATCTCAGGACAGTGTTGCTATTTCAGTCTTCTTCTTATGAAATGCTTTCTTGAGGTTGCAGAAAGCATCAACAAAGAGGTGACAATTCCGTCTTGTTGAATCCACAAGGACGAAAGTCCAACTGAGGCCAATCAAATTAACCCTGAAACAAAACACACTCACTTTAGCAATGTTGTGGTGCAGTGTTCGAAACAATGGTGTGGAAGTGAAGTCAGATAGACCATTTAAAATAAGGATTAGAGCATGACATGCAGGCATCACATGTCAAATGTTTCTATCTGAAGTACCTTTGCGTGGTTTGCACATTGGTCTAGCAACGTAAAACATTTTTTTATTCTAAAGTATTCTACTCTGTTTCTTCTTGCAATATGTCAATGTTTTAATGTTTTGTGTCCTATAGCCTATAACTATGTTGCAATGTTGGAGGAGCTTGAGACTTAAAATGTGCATTGCCATTTCTACACTGTAGCTATTGTGCATAGGAAGATAAAACCTTTGAATCTTTTGAAAATGGTATGTGGAATACAAAAAAACTCAACACAATTATATTGAAAACCTGTACACATATTGTTTTGGTTCATACATGTTACTAAACAACAGGTGAGTAGGCAGGTGTGAATCAAATTAATAAATGAATTCCCCTAATTAATTACAAGAAGCAAATACACAGGCATAGTCATGGGCAGCTCTTCACGCATGGGATCTTATTGCTAGGTCCTGGTTAGCGTCGAACGTCAATGTAATACGCGTGACAGGTACGTGTAGCTTTTGTCTTAAACTCAACAATTTACGGACACTGATTTTAACAGATCGTAAATTGTGCCACCCCCCCTAGTTTCCGGAGACCTGGCACTTTTCTGATTAAAGGACATACTATTGGATTAAAGGCGGGCGCTGATATTAAAACCTGCGTCATAAACCACACCGGGAGTCGGTCAGCTGCACCACAGTGACAAGGGACACATTCATTGGGAGCCAAGTTAATATTACGTAGCCTATTGATACCGCAATTATTCTTTTTTTTTAATGCAGTGAAGTACTTTTTCTCAAGTGCATGTGCTTGAATTCGATTAGTGGATACTTGTACTTTAAAAGAGTATTTTAATTGTATGCTACTTTATAGGCCTATTTATCATCGACTAACATTTGGAAGTCAATATTGTACTTTAAAAAAAAAAAAAATGTATTTATAGAAGGACCATGCATATAAAAACATAAATCTCAGCAAAGAGAAGAGATGCAATATGCCACATTATAGTTTATAGCTAATTTCCATCTGTGGTCCTCACACTTTTTCCTCCACCACATTTATTTGACACAATGAGTTACTAGTTAGATAAAGGTTCAGCTTAATGGCTAGAATTAATTGTAAATAAACTAATAATTAACTATGATAGGTTAAGATATCCAGCAGTATATTAAAGGGGACATGCAAAATACACTTTTTGATGTCTTAATACATAAATATGTCTCCGGTGCGTCGGGGAACTCACGCAGCGTCAGAAAATAAAGCCCTTTCTCTTTTCCTCCGTACCCAAATCTTTTGAAAACGGAGATACAACGAGCGGATACAGATTTGCTGCCGATATGACGTCAAATCGGCAGCGGACCCACAGAAACGTTGCTATCAGAAACAATGCCTGACATGTTTTGGACGTAACATGATCTGTGTTTACATTAGCAAGCCTCGCTAACACTCAGAGCTAACCTGTACTGTAGAGCACATGTGTTTAAAAAGAAGGAAATAAAAAAAGGAACTCACCTTGTGATAAACCCACAAGAGAAAAAGCATTTGATCTCCGTACTGTTTCAGAAATAATCCTTGATGTGGTTTAGAACAAGATGGCGTTTTATCACAGCAGAATGTAACTTTATCTCCGGTAGAATTCTGATCAGGCATTAGCTCCACCTCCTCTTTTTTTGTTTTTCAAGCTAAGGGCCCAAACAGGGCTGGAATAGAGTGCCACAGTGACGCGTCCTAAAACCCGGAAGTAAGCTGCGCATGGGTTCCTTCAGCAATAAAACAATGCAATTTCTCCATAGGATTTTGGAAAATAGCTCGAAATAAGGTCTGTGGTTGACACACATTTACTGTAAGAGACGGATCACGTTTTGTTCAGTCCGATAATCTCCACATGTCTACCCTACTTTTATAATTTTCGAATCATAAATCTGATTTATGATTCAAAAATTATAAAAGTAGGTTAGAAATTAATATCAAAATAATTTGTTTGATGATGTTTTTTTTCTAGCCTGCTATATTCAGATTATTTTTAATTCACGATTTACATATGCTTGAAATGTCGAATATTTAAAGTGGACCTATCATGCTATATTTGAATAATATAGTGTAGGACCATACCTATATAAGGCATATTTATACTTTTCATTTTTCAAAATACCAAACAGATCATGCATTTTAGCCATTCCTCATTTCGCTCAATTTCACACTGCCTTTCACACTCGGATTCAGTGAGAACAGCACCATCTGGTGGCCTGAAATATGTACTACAGCGTCTCCAGCGCTTTCGAACGGCATGTCCGTGGCTGTCTCCTCCTGATTTGTGGAGTTGGCCCAATAGCCGTAGCGCAACTTCTGTGACGACATAAAAGTGTTCAAATCTGGATCAGTCTGTATCAGATCTGTTGCAACTTTTTTTTTTGAGATTTGGGTATGGAGGAAAATAAAGAGGGTTGTGTTTTCTGACACTTGATGAGTTTCCTGGAACACCGGGGACACATATTCATGTATAAAAT
Organism: Notothenia coriiceps; assembly: GCF_000735185.1. NCBI lineage: Eukaryota > Metazoa > Chordata > Actinopteri > Perciformes > Nototheniidae > Notothenia > Notothenia coriiceps. The sequence goes on from NW_011337196.1 coordinate 232,820, forward strand.
ACGTGAAAAAGTGCATTTTGCATGATAGGTCACCTTTAAATATTTTCCCAGTTCAATTGATGACTGAACCCAACATAATTGAAACAAACCTAATAAAATAGTCCTCTGCTGTTCAACCTAATGTCTTCTTTTATGGGCTTTGATTTAATGACAGTCACTCAAAATTACACATGCAGAGTGTAGATAGAAGCCAAGCAGAGCAATAAAAAGCAGAATACCAAAAAGCATTTAATAATTATGCACATAATATTTAGATTTAGTTTACCTCAAAAGGATTCAAATACCTCAGCGGTGGTGTGATATTATGACTGTTTTCATCCGAACCAGCTGTCCGTTGCTTCAAGAGAGATCCTCAGCCTGTCTATTTTTTTGCTCTTCAACCACTTCCAGACTCCCTGGAGACATGTCTTCAAAGCTAAAAGTGTGACTAGCCCCCTAAAAGGTAAAATTGTTTTGAATGTAAAATACTTGACATGTGCAACAACATTTCAAAACATCAACTTGTTCAATTTCTCCTGATTTGAATATTTTTGGTGTCCTTGACTTGCTCAGCTTTCTTTTCAAACCACAGGTAGTGAAAGTATGGTTAGCACTATGCCTTTGAAAGGTGTTCAAAGCTGCTTTATTTGATACAGTGCTAAAATCCCAAACATTGCTCTCACATAAACACAGAATATAAATATGATTTCTTGTTTGATTTAAACAAATGAACATATTTTATTGTGCAAATGCTCGTTCAAACATGTTTGGAATATTTGATGTGAAGCATACCTGTCCTGCATACTACTGCTGTTGTGCGGGACCAGACTAAATGGCAATTTCTGTTGTCTGCACTAACAACTCAGATATCACTGATGTGCGGATTTATTCCAAGAAAACAATTTTGACAGGCAAAATAGATCAATTCAGGTGTGTTGTATACTCTCCGTCCTACTCAAAGATAAAAAAAACATCCACTCAGACAGAGGCTACAAAAAACAAAGACTTTAGCTGACGAGTCTCTTCTTATTTTCCTCGTAATAACTCACACTTTGGAGTCCCAAGAGGCCTGGCAGTAACGCAAACAACTAAAAGTCATTCCAAATCTTCCACTTGAGCCCCACATTGTGAAAACAACCACTTGGATTAGCCTCACATGGGAAACAAAATGCATTGAAATACACAAACACACACATTCCTGAGGGCAGCCATGCACATAAATAGACACAACTGACGAGTAAAAGCCTGAGCTGAACTCAGGAGTACATGTCTTTGGTGAAAGCTGGAGGGAGTGAGTGAATGTTCACTCTCCACCCACAGAGTTAGACCGGTCTCATTATAGACTTCCTCCTGTACCCACAGACGGTTGCCACCTTCCTTCCCTTGAACTTGTGTTTTTCATTTCTTTGTGTAAGTGAAAAACTGCAGGCTGGTTTTCCAGAACAACTTGGTGAAAAAATAAATGTTCTGCATATTCTTTTTATAACTTGTCAGCAGGGATATATGTACTATAACCAGAATCATCAGCATGCAAAGATGTTCTTACTCACAATGTGGCCAGGTGAGAAAAACAGGCTTAGTTACGCGAGACATAAAGCAGCCTCAGTTGTACAAAGCTGCATGTTTATCTACAGAGCAACAGCAGGATTTGCAGCATCTCCCTTTGAGCTCAGCCCACTGCAATGATCTCTAGCAAAAAAATGTTGGACCTATGGGATTTCCATTCAACCTTAACAATGCATGGACAGTGATAACACACTGCATTCGTCATGGCTCAGCGGGGAAGTGGAGTTCGCTGTGTGATGTGGGAGGATGTTTTCTAAGATACGAGTGACAACTATTCATTTAGTTCAGCATATTAATTACAGTACAGTGGCCCGCCTGCCGCCTGGGCATCAATTAATGGTCATGCTGGTCTTTATATCTCTTGCCATTCATTTTAACCACTGCTTTATTGAAGCAATGCCACTGTTTAGAGAGAGAGGTCAAAGGTTTTCCCCTGGGAGACATTTCATTTTGAGGCACGATGACTCATAGGGGTGGGTGATTTCTGGCAGCAGCAGGGAACTAACAGATCGGCACAACTGCTCACATCCTGCCAAAATTACTGGAAGTGAAATCACTATAATGAACAGAGCTTATCACATGTGCCACCTGAGCGGGGGCTCAGTATGTGACTGCTGAGCTGCACTGTCGCAGCTTTAAGATGTCATTAAGTCACCTGGAGGCCTGTGCAACTGAGTATGCAGCTGTCATTTTATTGAGTACATTAGTTCAAACTAAACCCGGCAGACATGCCAAGCTTCTATACTGTGGGGGGAGCCATGTTAAAGAGAAATACCAGTTTCATATCATCAGTTTTTCAGAGCTTGTGCACTTACATTTGTGTATCTCGAGTGCCTTACAGCCCAGTATGACAAAGGGAACCTTAAAAAGAAACATTTCAGAGGGTCGTATATTCAGACACACATTGTGAAGACAGAAATTAGATGTTATACATTAAAGCGCTATGAACCTGGAAATGAGCATACTATGTCCCATTTAAATCAAATCCTGACATATTCAGTATAATGCTGTGTTGGCTCTCCATAGTTTGCACAATATGTTATCACTATGGCTTTTTTTTTCTTGTTTTGTTGGGTCTCATTTGTATTCTTTTTGTTTTGTAGATTATTCAGAGACTTGAAGGTGCACTTTGTGTTCTCCCTTCTGTTGCCTCTGCAGTGTTTGCTCTCTGCACTATTCCATGATCTGACATTTTTATTTGTTGTCGTTTTCGCACTGCACTTGCCAACAGAAGAGAGAAAAACCCTTTTTTATTTAGCAAAAAGGCTCACTTGCAGAAATGACATTCATTCACATAAGGTCAACTCAGCGGGTGAAGGATTTCCGTCAAAGGGCTGTCAACATGCCAGTGTTGAACAGAACAGAAGAAAAAAAACAGGATTGTTCCTTTTTATTGCAAGCACTTCAGATGCTTTGTAACTGTATCGACAACGAGAAAAAAGCGATAACCAAAAATAATCACAAGTTAAATCTGGGTCCACTGTACATCCGATTAGTCATCCCCAGCCAGAACAAACAGGCTTCTTATCTGCAGCCAGTACTTATATTACCTGAGTCATCAAACACCCTAAGGCTCCGAATCACCAGAGAAATCCCACATAAAATCAACACCCTTTATAAATCAGCACACGACCCGTGGCTAGCTTTAGTTATGTGGGTTTATTAGGCTTGAAGGCCTTTAGATGTCGAGATACACATCCAACATCTGAGGCTCATATAATCTTGGGTCCAGGCAACCCTGATAAAATGTCCCTCATCTCAGCTCATATGCTCCATCACAGAGTAGACTAAAAGCATGCAAACACCCTGTATTTGTCATGTAATGTCAGCTAACCAGCGGGGGAGAAATACTGTCTTTCCCTTCATCTGAAATCCTACAGCACATTTACACATTACACACATTTACATTATTTGACAAATGCACTGTGGAAGTAGTTCCTCATTTTAGTGATTGACAGTTGCCTTACGTAGCAATAATAAGACTGGATCTGGACAATACTGTTTATGCTTAAATGAAAAAGTAAGCACAATTTGAATTTCAGATAGATTCCATGAACAGTTTCTAATATGTTTTTATTATTTCCCCAATATTTTCCTAAACATCTCCTCCTTTTTGACTCCTTTGGGGCCGGTTATGTGTTTATTTAGCAGCTATCAAAGTAAGTGTGGCTGTATTTGAACCCTTTCTTATGCTGGCCATGATATTGTTAGATACTTGGGGGAAGGGATAAGACTTTTTTTAAGTCAAAAAGAGGGTCAGAATGTTTAATGGCCCTCCACACCCCAATATTTTTTGTTTTTGTTTTCGAGAACATAATGCTTGACTTGTTATTAACTGTCTTTAGGTGAAGAAGAAAGAGGTTTGGAGTATTCTGCTCAATTGTACCTACATAAGATGGATATATTGTGTGACAACATACAGTAAAGAAATATTCTTTTTATGAAAGGAAAATGCTAGCAGAATAAACCATTATAAGAACATTCCTTTATCCTATTTTCACTGAACATTTTATAGTTCAGAGAATTCATTAAGTTCTCTGTTTTCTATTAATAGCCGGGCAATTATCACATAGTTCTTTACATGGTCAAGTTAACATCCAGATGCTGGACCTTGCACTGGTGTGTTACAGATCTCTGAGGACGTGATCGGAAAGCACAGCGAGGCGAAATGAGATACTGCATGTGGAAGAAGCTCCTCAGAGAGAAAGCATCGCACTGGTGAAAAGGTCAGGTCTCAAATTTAACAGGTAAACAGCCACGATATTAGACTCAGTTATGAGGCACATGTATAGGTCCAGACACTTTTTATTAGACAGGTTTAAAATGTTAAGAGCCATAGTTTTTTTATATGTTATGCACTGGTATTTCTTTTACAATTGTATGTATATTATATCTTCTGTCATATAAAAGAAAAATATATAGGCAAATGGTAAAAAGGGGAATTTGTTTTGTCACCAGATATACATTTTTTGAGTCTATTGTGCTTTTATGCAGAAATTGGCAGTTGAGGACATCTGAGTAAAGGTCTCCTTTCAGAGAAGAAAAATGACAAACTGCACATTTCCTGGTTTGACAAGTGTTTATCCATTTGCCCCATTGATGTATTGTGTTGTATACCACTTAACGCAGAAGGGTTTTCATCAACACATATTGAAACTCTTAAATCAAACAGAATTGCAGGGAGGTGTTTGAGTGGATTGCAGGCTGACAAACTGCATACCCAAGCTAAATGTACACTCAATGTATCACAGCAGTTCATCATTAGAGAGGAGCATCACTTGTATTCAGCATTTTTTTGGGGAAAACATAATAAGGCTGCTCATCATTTTCATTTTGGTCACAATTGTTTTCACATTTTAAATCACAAATAAGCCATTAATGCTAATCAGGAGAGCACTAACAATCATTCTTCTAGAGTAATTGTTACTGAATAGGGAAAGCAGGCTCTGCTCCATTAAAAAAGTAATGCATCACTCAGTGTGTGGTGACATCGTCACACTGAAATATGTTGTTTGTATTTCAGCGTTGCCTGACAGTTGTAAACCAGAATGTGTGCCAAAAATATATCTGTGATTAAAGGTGACTGCCATCACTTCAAAAAGCAACATGAACTGTTATTTATCCAAATGCTTAAATAATTTATATCTACCTTTCCCTGCCAATCAACCTTTTGTGGTTGTGAAAATAATAACTTACTGTTCTCGGAAACAAAGGTGGAAATAGCATAGTGCTGTTTAAATATCACAACACTACTTAGGGAGTAGTGGCTGGTTGGGTGTATTAAAGGTCTCCTATTATGCTATTTTTAGGCATATATTATGGGTCTCAGATATATAAAAAACATGTCTATGATGTGTTTTGCTCAAAATACCAAACAGATCATGCATTTTAGACATCCCTCATATCCCCCCTCATATCCCTCTATTTCAGCCCTGTTAGAGAACGGCTGATCTGGGTCCTTAGCTTGAACAAAAGAGGAGGGGGAGCTTGTGCCTGCTCGGAATTCTACCGAGATACTCATGCTCCCGTGATTAAACGCCATCATGTTCCAAACCACGGCAAGGATTATTTCTGAAACAGTATGGAGCTCAAATGCTTTTTCTAATCTACAGCAGGGGAGGACTGGCCATTGGGAATACCGGGAGTTCCCCCGGTGGGCCGGTGCTTTTTTAATAATTTTTTTTTTTTTAAATCTTTTTTTTTTGCCTAAATCCTACCGGCCCACATTTGTAAGTGTTCCGGCCACGGCTGTACCCGTAGGATAGAAAAGGGGGAAGTGACGTCTGACTCAGAGGTCGCGCGGCTGTGGAGAAGAACGTTGTTCTGTTGTTACTGAGTTTAGGCTAGTTAGCTAGCAGGTTTATTGTGTTGGGTGCAGTCACTTTTGCCTCCACTTGCTGTTCAAATAAATGTTGAAAGAAAAAGTAAATCTGTTTACAGTTCTGTTTTATATTTGTGTTGAAGAAGAAGAAGAATAATTGGGAGGGATAAAACCCTCTTTAATGGTCACACATGCAGAGCACACAACACACACAGTGAAATGTGTTCTCTGCTTTTAACCCATCCTAGTACCAGGAGCAGTGGGCCGCTATTGTACAGCGCCCGGGGAGCAATGGGAGTGAGGGGGGAAGGGGGATGTCCGGTGCCTTGCTCAAGGGCACCACGGCAGGGCAGGAGGTGAACTGGGACCTCTCCAAGTAGAAGTCCACACTCTAAATGTAGCCTAGGTCTGGTCGGGGACTTGAACCGGCGACCATACGGCTCACAGTCCAAGCCCCTACTGACTGCCAGATTTAGTCCCTAATTTTGCTCTCAAAGCGCACCAGATTGATGCATTTAACTTCAACATTTGCATTTAACTTCAACATTTAAAAATCTTCCCGGGGGAGCATGCCCCCCCCGCGTGTGCGTGTGTGTGTGTGTCGGCGCAGTTGTCGGCGAATTGCCGCTCCTCTGTTTTCTTAACTGTCAAAGCATGAGACTGA
>NW_011337196.1:239389-249965 GCF_000735185.1 Notothenia coriiceps
GAGATGTGCTCTGAAGCGAGAAGAGGTGTTTGAATGACGCTGCGACGTAGCGCAAGCTACTTAAAGGGGGTGGATTCCCTGACGTAAACGTCATCACCAGCCAATCAGGATTGGCATAATGAGATTGATGTTCTGTTTGCATACGCGTTGAGGCGCATCTCATAGTGAGACATCTCACTTCATGTTACTCTGAGAACTGGGGTTAAGTAAGTAACCTATAGTTCTTCTTTCTTTTCATCCAAAATGGCCGGCATACCAACAACAACATTTTATAGAAGGAGGACGATATAGTATACTCTCAGAGTCATTCACCTCACAGGGGTCCCTTACTCTAATCTATAATGAAGTACCTCCTCTGTTACCTCCACTCCTCTGACTACAAGTATTAAACGTTACACCCTATAATTTTAATAAGAACATGACATCCATGAAGTTCTTCTCTTTTCATTAAACCTCAATTGTATGTCACTCTCATATTTAAACCTGTCCATCTTCTTGTCCTTGTCCCCTTATTGTTCAATGTGAGACAGAGCCCCGGTCCATTAACACTCAGCCATCATCCCCCTAATCTAAAATAGCACCTGTTTCACTTCTCCTTGAGTTAGAAGAAGAGATTTAAATGGGTTAATCAAGCAGCTGAGTGACACTTGCAAGTTTAGGAGTCAAACAGTACATATTTCGTAATTACACTTGGAGGGATATGCAAGAGGATACTTCAGGAGGATAACAAAAACTTCTGCAGTTTTACTCCGATAGAGAAGTGAAATCCCTAGTGACATCTGAGGGGGAGCGCTGATAAGAACGCTGTTTTTGCAGCCAGAGCCTCAATTTAGCCAGTTTAAATAAATGCACCGTATTTTTGGAAAGCATATAAGACCATGCGCAAAAGAAAAACAGAAACTTTTTTAATTGGAATTTTATCGCAAGCATTCTAATTACTTTTTGTTAGGTTCTGATAGACTTGTTTCCCTGACGGTGAAATATTTGTCTTTGAGCTAATCTTCTTGATTCTGAATCCCTAATTTATGTCGTTCATGACCTTACACTGCCACCTTCTCTCATGTATCAATTTTGTTCAGCAGTCCACTTCCACTAATAGCCAGTATTAATCCCTGGCATGCAGCCGTGACAACAGATGCCTTAGAGGTGCTGACATTAATCTAGATATTACTGTATCCCTCACTAAAAAATCCCTGCCCCTGCAACTCAAACATGCATGCACATATACAAACACACACACACACACACACACACACACACACACACACACACACACACACACACACACACACACACACACACACACACACACACACACACACAGTACTTTGCCTCGGGGGCGATCGGTTATTCTAATGATCTCTTGTCCGTTCTTCCAATTAGTATACCTCCTCCTACACATTGCATCCATTATACCATCCATTATTTGCCTCAGTCATGTGTGTTCCTGTTTTTCTAGTGGCAGAAAAATGCAACGTGTATGATATAAGGATGGGACTAGGTATATCACCTATAGCAACGTATGGAAGAAAGAAAATGGCCTGAAATGTATTTATGCACATTCAATAAATGGATTAAAACATTCAGTGTGGCATTCCAGTGGCATGTGGATAAGGAACACATATATCAATATATGAATATATTATAAAAACAGGAAACATGGTGTTCAGAAGAACAACCACGAGCAAAATAAAATGACCAAAAAAGTGATTGAAATATGAGAATTGATAATAAATAATAAGATATATTTTGTGACATTTCATCTGAGCTAGTTGTGGACGTATGTTGCACTTATAATGCTTTTTAAGTATTCAATATTTAATGTAGAAGTGTGAAGGAGAGTTGTCTCAAAACCATACGCTCAAAACCCACAATTCTTCCAACCTATAAGACCACGGGTCCTTCTTTCTAACCCTGTATTATGACCCACATGCTGACAAAATACCCCAGGGGCTTGAAAAGTGGCATTCTTCAGGCAGGATATTCAAGGAAGTAATTACAGTCATTTTGGCAAACAATTGTACCAATTCTGTTTACATCCGTTCCTTCGCTAGATCTCTGTGATTTCCTGATAGGCTACAACTAGTAAGAGGAAAGTGGGAGAAAACACACACTGATGAAACTCCAGTATTGGATATATAAAGTTAGTATCACCTAATGTATTCCACCGAACAAAAAATAAACCAGGTCCTACACGAGTTTTTGGAACAGCGCAGAATGAAAACAACCTGAATGCAATGTATTTTGTACCATTTTTGAAATATATTAGGATATTCCCTTTGGGTCACTAAACATTATTCTGGCTATTGTCCAAACTGTTCATGCAAAGTTTACTGGGGAAACCGTTTAACTGGAAACTATACAAAGCAAGCTTTAATTAAAATGTATTGATCGAAACATATTTACTGAAAAATAAGAAGCTTTCTCTGTTGAGTTGAGAGTTCTTTGTGTGTCGGTTCTTTCTGAACAATGGACATGCCACTTGATTTGCATAGGCTATTTACTTTTATCATTCAGCCTGGCATACAGCCTTTGGGTTCAGGGTACCAATGGAGATATAGCTGCAATATTCACCCTGTTGAGCAGGAGACGGATAACTCCCCGCTGTGTTTTTCAAACAACAGGCCGCTCTGATGTTCTAATGATTACCTCCATGGCCTCCATGAAGGGATGACTGCACACCCTGCCATGTTGCAAGTTTATAGGATCTCTCATGCTGAAGTAAAATGCACTATAGAGACATCAACTATGACACTGTGTAGCTTTAACAGCATCATTGTTTGGCCTCATATGGCTCGGTTGACATTTGAAAACAGGTTTATCTTTGGCCATATGTCCAAGAGCATACATAATGTGTATTCTATTGATGCATTCATGAGAATTGCCCTTGAATTTTTCAGACTATGTTTTGCATGCAAAGATGCACCTTGGATCGCAATTCAATTTGGAGTGTATACTTGTATATGCTAAATCTATAATTGTGGCATACAGCAGCCACACGTGCTAATCAGCTTTCGTGCCTTCCAGAGACAATATGTCAATCATGTTATTTTTCTGCGGAGGTGAGTTTTGCTCCGTAAAGCTGAGGCACACACAGGAGATCACTCCACCTCCGGATTTGTATGCACTTTACTTTGTATATCAGCCGGAAGGCTTTTGTTTTATCATTTTCATCATACAGTAAACAGACCTGGAGCCAGTTGCTCTCAAATGCCAGAAAGAGGATGTGATTACATCTTCAGCTTATATTCTTTCATTAGAGCCACAGAAAGTAAACTGCAAATTATAGTTTTCTTTTCATTTGCATTTTGTTTGAGTTCACATTTAAAGTTTCAAGCCCAAAAATAATTGCTACTCAGTAAGTAGAAATACATGCATACGTGCATTTTTCTCGCACCTCTAACACAACATTTCAGGAGTGTGTGGACTGAGACCCAGAGCTTGGTGAAGTTGTGTTGTGCACAGTTGACTTTGATTGGCTTTGATCCTCTGCTACTGGCCAAAGAAAAGCAAAGAGGATAAAAACTCAAAGGCTTTAATATACCTCAAAAAGAATATACCTCTCAAAAACTACTTGTTATAAATGTGCCCTCTGAAACCTTCCATTTGAATATTCGCTGACCCCACAAAGGATTGAGAAAGAGGTACTGCCACAGAGGTGAGCGTTTCATTTCTAGTGGAAAAGTCCTTTTAAATTCAAGGTGTTAATGATTTAACTGTCCAGCCTTTTTCAGATTTTAACACACAAGAGGCCAGCATGCCGTTCAGCAGTACCAACATTTAAATAAAGGAATTTTTCAAACAAAGAGCAGAGCAACGCTTATAATGCAGATTTATACAAAAATAATTAAAAAAGCAGACGATGAGACGTTTCGCTGCGGGCAACTGTTTCAACTTTTTCAACCCTATGTATATATATCTGATTATATTATGCAACCAGCTCATCACCAACCTTCTTATTCCATGGTCATAGGTAAAAAACAGAAACATGAGGATTAGCATAATTTATTTATTTCCAATGTTTACTTGGTGTGTGTGAAAACTAGTCATAGCCGCTCGACCGTTTGAAGGGAAGATTTTATCTAAGGAGATATTTTAGAGATATACCATCCAAAGTAAAGTGCATTCAAACCCTACGGGGAAATAGCTCAAAAACTCTGCAAAGCACTTACCTATCAGCAACATTTCAAATAATATGCTAATTAGACTGTTCCCTGTGTAGGTTGCAGTGATAGTGGAAATGTTCCAGAAACAGAACGTTTTAGGTCAGCTACTTCGATGCACTGCTCCACAGGGGCAGCAATAATGAGATGACAGGAAGTCCTTAGTATCCACTTTGTAACCCTAAAAGTGCACAGTGCAAATACTAACAAAATAATCTGTGTAGTCACTTTATCGTTCTATCCTGTAAACTAAAGAATACCTTCAGATTCAAGATTAAAGGTTCCATGTCATGGCCATTTCTACTGATCATAATTCCATTGTTGAGGTCTACCAGAACAGATTTATATTGTGCAATGTTCCAAACTCACATTGGTTTCTCATACAGCATCTCTGTATAGTATGTGTATTCACTCTCTGTCCTAAACGGCTTGTTGGAGCTCCTGCACCCCCCCCCTGAGCCCACTGTGCTCTGATTGGTCAGCTCGCCCACTCTGTTCTGATGAGTCCACCACTGTTACAGCGGAACATCAGTGATTATGTGTTACAATGACGTTAGCAACCAGAAAATGACACTAGTAATGACAAACAGATGGGAATGCTGCGTGGGGTCTGGGTGCCGTGTTGTACGACTCGCTGCTGCGAGGAGCAGACAGTGTGAGCTGGGTTCATTTCCTGCTTGCTACGTGGGGTCTGCGAGACAGCGAGACATCGCGAATGGACGCGGGAAGGGGGGGATGCTGAGGGGGCTTCAGCACCCCCATCTGCGAGGCTCCACTAGCACCTGCACCCCCAGCGCATCACAGTTTCGCCGCTGAGAGAGTGTGTGAGTGTGTGTGTGAGGAGCTCCATGGGTTGACCAATGGGTCCATTTGGGTATGGTCACGTCACTGTAACCAGGAAGAAAAAAATGGAAAAAGAGAGATCTCCAACGAGGCGTTCTGGGGCAGCATAGAAAGGTATTTTGTGTGTTAAGAGTTTTACTCCCTACAGGGTGTACTTATTCTGATTCTTATTACACAACAACGACACTCAATTAACAACCACTTGATCTTATAAACAATATACTGTTTTATTAACAATGTATGAAAAGTTGCTCTGAAAACAAAATTACAAAGAGAAAGTGGTTATTTGTTGTATTGAACCTATAAAGAATTATCACTAAAACTTCATCCCTTTACCTATTTACAGTGCTGGAAGAAATGATCACACATTTTTACAGGGGAATCACGCCATCAATCTTATCCTTCGTTTAATTTGGAAGCTAGTCTTGATAATCCCTGTTGTCGGAAGAAGATTTTAGCTGAGTTTCCCAGTGGGAGAGATTTATCAAAATTGGGTTTTATCTAATTCTTGCTGTTTTTCATTTGAGGAAAAAGTGCTTTTTCTTCCATCGTGTTTCCCACCTTGCATTATATCAATTTATGATACTGATAACCCCTTTATTCTGTTTAAAACCTGCAGTCATTGAAAATACATTTGTGGATTTATAAATGAAAGATTAGCTGGTGTAAAGCAATTAGAAAACCATTGTCATAATAATCCCTGGAGATAATGAATCTTTTATAAGACGCTGGTTTACAATCCATTTAATCATCTTCCTTTTGAAATGAGATCAGCGAGGCAACATCCCCTCTGACCACATAATCATTCTGCATGTTTCCATCCTGTGATAACCACAACTCATGTTGAGAAATCAACAGTTTGACAAATGATCAATCAGCCAAAGACCATATTTTTCCACCAAACCAATGATCTGGCCGAGCCTCGAACTCTGGAACATCAACCCTAATTTGCTTTCATCTGTCATGTATTACTGCTTTGTAAAGTAAAGTGCAATTGCTAATGCATCATCTGTAGTGCGATCACTCCTCTCACACATTCTATATTCTGAATGAAAGGCCTATGTTTGATTAAAAAAATCACAGGCTTAGGAAGGGGACAACGTATAAGAGCACCACGCTCTTCAGGGGACAATAAGCTGATTAGCTCTGCTGAATTCCACTTGAGATACAACAAGGGCACAAAATGTGAGTGCAGAAGAAGTTTCGATAATTCTAGTTTACATGGTTGAAGCTGTGCTGTTTGGAATTATGCATAGAGTTTGGAAAAATACTCTCAAAGGCCTGGAATCTCAACAGGGTTTTTTAGCCAAATGAATTGTAATGTAATATTGAGCAAATGTGTTTCCAATTCGTAAAAAAACACTTGTACAGATTTACGTGAAATCTTTACAGAAATGCATAGTCCCAAGAGGTTGAATTATGCCAACTTTGTTGATATCATGACTTCCTGTATTGCCGCCAGTGGACTTTTTTTGTTGTTGTGTGAAATAACTCGGCAACTATGGATTGATATGACAATTTGTAGACAAAGACCCTAACCCAAAACCCCAACCCTAATCCTACATTTTGTAAATTACCTGACAAAGCATGGCTCTACAATCGTGCAAGTCCTTGAAGATGATGGGTTTCATTGGTGCAGTGGTGCTGTTGTCATGTTGTGTCTGAATTTGCCTTTTCTTGTTACGCATTTATTCATTTCAAATGATGTGAATTTATTGATAATAAAGACGATCTTATTTCTCCAGGCTCTTATGGGATATACCTGCTAAACAGGATCAGACAAAACACTTAGTTTACCCCCCTAAACTAATTTTGATGTAATTGAAGTTGTATTAGCTCTCTATAGCACAGCTACTTGTGAGCTTAGGTATAAAGGCAGTTGAGAAATAATCTCCAATACTTTCATCAGATATAATAGAAAATCATGTTCAGTGATATCAAATAATAAAATGTAATTTTCACAGGGACTATTTTCAGTAATGGAGCTGCAGAGAAAAATATCTAATAATCACAGAATTGCTTCACAAGCCTCATCAGGCTGCTAAACGGTACCAACTGCTGTATTTATCCCCGTGGGTATGTGATTTGGTATTAAACACCGAAAGACCATTACAGCCTATTTTGATGATTACATTTTTATTTGGTGTAAATACTGTAGACCATTCAATAAACACTTCTAATGTGCTCTGAATGTAGTCTTTATGAGGGCTCTTTGTGTTCCTTGCACATTATCATTTGCACTAGGGCGGACGGAGAACACATGCAGGAGATAAAATCCAACAAGTGTTTCTTAAAGGATTCTTTTATACCCAATAAAGTAATTCCTAAAAAATTTCATGCAAAAAAGAATCTTTGATTTTCACATTCGGGAGTGGAGGACTACTAAAATCACAGGCATTAGCAATAGCGCTTTGAACACTAGGAAAAGCGCTATTGACATGTATTATTATTAATAATAATAATAATAATAATAATAATAATAATAGTAAAAACAGCAATTCATTAACTTAATTAAGTTAAGTTAGTGGACAAACATTAACTTCAAATTATCATTATTATTAATTTAATTTTGACTTGCACACACATGGGACTGCAGAACATTCAGAATGTGACAGAAAAGGTCAAGTGCAAAGACCTCTACTGAAGGAGTAAAACAAACACTAATAAAATGAAACTAAGCTTTTAAAGAAACACACACAATGAGCAGAGAAACTAACAATCAGTAGAAATCTGATTTTAATAAACTTCTAAAGATACTAAACTCTTGATAACCTGTACATTAGCACTTAAGCCTAGTGAATGTTTACATGTTGCCAGAAACCTCATAAATAAATGTATTTGTAACACGGAATGAGGGTATTATTTCATTATCCAGTTTATCCAGGTTTTGTTCAAAGCAACAGTTTGGCTAAAGTTGAGCCTCACTCACCTTCAATTCTCTCTGCTGATCTTAAAATCCCTGCTGCCAATATTGATCAATTCACCCCAAATGAAGTGTTTCCTCATATTAGTCCAAGCATTTTTCATGTGAAACGCAGCATTAACAGGCAAGTCAATGTGTTCATTTGTACGTTTATTTCTGTTATTGTCCTCTTACACAGGAGTATGTGATCTCGCAGAATTTAGGGTGTTCCTCGCAAACACTTTTCACGAAAAAATATTCTAACTTTGGTTCAATAAGGGATCTTTTCAACATATTTGTGTACTGTATGTTGGTGAAAAAGGTTATAATGCGTGGTGTGTCCGGTCTCAGTAGGCGTCAACTTGTCCATATCCACATTATTTTACATCTGTATGTTTGACCTTTTTCTTTAGAAGCCCAATTAACAATGGTTATAGTTTTACCAAACAACAACACGTGGTGGAGTCACGATCGTTGTTACATTTACGTGTTGGCACCACGCAAACAACCCCTATGTAAAGTGAATGAGGCTCCTTTGTCGTGGTCAGCGCCATATAGATAGAATATCTCATCATCATATCATATATCTCTCTATATGGCGCTGGTCGTGGTGCACACACGCATTTCTACAACGTCCCGCAGTGAGCTTTTATTCTATAAAACGTTTTTAAAATCTACTTTATAGTTTGTAGTAACTCACGGGAGGCTTCTTTTATTTTATTTGTATTCATAATAATTTTTATTTTTCGTTCAGAATGTAAAATTACATNAGGAGTATGTGATCTCGCAGAATTTAGGGTGTTCCTCGCAAACACTTTTCACGAAAAAATATTCTAACTTTGGTTCAATAAGGGATCTTTTCAACATATTTGTGTACTGTATGTTGGTGAAAAAGGTTATAATGCGTGGTGTGTCCGGTCTCAGTAGGCGTCAACTTGTCCATATCCACATTATTTTACATCTGTTGATCTGTATGTTTGACCTTGTTCTTTAGAAGCCCAATTAACAATGGTTATAGTTTTACCAAACAACAACACTATCATTCGTGACACATTGTTGACTAACATTGAGTGAATATTAAATGTGTGACATTTCCATTAATCATGCTAACCACTTATGTTTCCTGATGCCATTTCCCCGTTGTTGTAAGTGAAGAACCTCTCATGCATCTGTTTAACGTCACTGGATCCATCCCCGTTGTCTGTGAAGTGCCTGTTTAGTGCCTTTAAATGCATCACAAACAATGTCCAAAGAGAGATTGTTATCATAATGTCCATTTGTATGACTTCACTATGTGTGAAAGGAAAACAATACTGTGCATGTTTTGTACAAACACAATGCACTTGGACAAAAAACAACTCTACTAAAACGACTGAAATGTGTTTAATTGTACAAACGTCAAATTGTTCTCTAAATGTAATCAAGGCAAATTACTAGATTGTGATTTGGGGTCCTAAGAAAGACTATATATAGCAAAATAAATATGGATGATCCCATGTAGTTTCATCAAATTAATTGTTGTTTATTAATTATCCCTCACTTCCGGCAGACACTACGGAGAAAATCCACTCTACCCATCAGAAGAAATGCAACTTCAACTGCATGATGAATGTGTTTGTGTGTTTCCATGCATGAATGTGTGTGTCATATTACAGTGGTCAGCCAAGCGTGAAAGAAATTAATTTTTTCGACTGCGCTTAACACATTTTTAGCCATGGCAACAAATTGGATTAGCATATGATACAGATTATCCAGTCATCAATGAGGGCAGTTTAGCGTGAAAGTGGGAGACACACACACAGAAAGCCTGACATGGGTTTTTGATGGAGTCAGACTTATTTCAAAATGATTAGGAGTGCATAAACCGGAGCTGAACTGCAATAAATTACAGGCTCAGTGTGGGATTGGAACTTTAAAGCTTAGCTAAAACCCAGAGACACCAAAAGGGTAGAAGTGAGAGGAAGTAGAATTAGCATATGCTGCAGATTACCCTGTCATCACAATAGAAGTGTTTCATAAAGTTTGCCTGCTGGATTAAGCTGGAAATCAACAAAGAGTTTAGGTTTAGATATTATAGCAACACCCAAACTCACAGACACATACACAAGTGATTATACAGTACTGAATAACAGGTACAAAAATGTATTTGTTTAGACAAAATTAATATTTTATCCTTTGTAGTTTTAAACACAAACTCTGTGACACTGAGTCAATAAGAGACTAATCCCAGACAGTCTTTGGAATAAACATAACTTCAATTTGAAATATTTAAAAGCTGAATCATCACAAACATGGGAATTTCATCCCTTTGCATCATTTACATTTTTGATAGCCAGATTGAAGAGCATTTTGTAAGCAAAAGCGGTAGGCTGGTACTTCCTGCCTTTGGATATTCATATGCTTTTCACAGATCTTTAGACTGGATGTTTCTTTCTCTTTTTCACTGCTGGAGTGTTAAAGCGGAGACGTCGGTGATACAGCTGATTAAGAGGATCAAATAAAGCGGGACTGCATTGCATTTTCCATTTGCCTGGCGGCAACACACACGCGCACACACACACACACACACACACACACACACACACACACACACACACACACACACACACACACACACACACACACACACCAGTGTGTGTATTTGTATTCTATTGTATCTGTTTGTTTA
>NW_011337196.1:250207-256040 GCF_000735185.1 Notothenia coriiceps
CAGAGCCGGCCCGACCCATTAAGCGACATAAGCGGCCGTTTAGGGCCCCGCAGCCACTGGGGCTCCCTAGCAAGAAAAAAAATAATGAAAAAAAATAATCCCAGTACACCGTAGCCGTGATAAGTAGGCTATGTTTTATTAATTGTGTTATTATGCCTAGATTGCCTACTCTCAAAGTCATCTAGTATATTATTGAGTCAATAATATAATACATTAACCGTGCTTTACCTGAACCTCATCATGACACTAGAGAGGACGGCAGCATTGTAATTTCCCGTGTTCAGACGAATGCAACTAGAGGCAAGATACCAGTACCAACCAGAGAGTTGAATGGAAATAAACATCTGTCTTATTGGCTCACAGGTACCTATCTTGTGAGCTGTGACAATGTTTAAAATAAACTGTCAGTCGGACTCAGAGTTTTTGAAGATGAACATAAGAACATTTTTTCTTAAAAAAGACGACAATTCTGAAGTGGTAGCTCACACAATAACCCCAGAGCCACCACTTGAGCCAGGTAAACAAGGTATGTAAATGTCAGTAAACTTCCAAGTTATGCGAACATGTAAGCAAAGCATAAATTACAGCTACGTTGACGTTACTTTGAATCGTGGGGTAAGCTAAACCGTTAGCAGCTATAGCTAGCCAGATATATTAAATAAACACTTTGTCATACAATCTAAATGTAATGTTTTTAGCGTTACCTGGTGATTTAAAAGAAAGCTCTCTGAGAAATGTTGACTTACTGTTCGACATGAAGCTAGAAGCTGCCTTACAGCAGTGGCGTTTTCTCCTGGAGGCCAAGGGAAGCCAGGCTTCCCCTGTTTTTTCGGATTGTAGTTATCATTTTAATAAATAAATAAAAACACTTGGTTTAGTTTCGGAAATTCTTTCTTGTGTGTTGCTGCNGTAAGCGAGGAAAAAAGGGAATGATCAGACCGTAAAACGTTAAAGGTCTCCTGAATGATGCTTATTAGAGTTTCGGCTGGAGAGTGCGTGCGTTAGGTCCAACAGGCGTGTGTAAATCTGCAATCTGTATGATACAAATGTGTGTAAATAGATCCCGGTGTGCTGTAATCACTTCCATCTGATACGATTATTACATTGACCCACCACACCCCCGACCCAACAGAAAGGAGCGTATTATTGGCTTCCCCTCCCCATTTTTCTGCCCCACGCCACGCTACTGCCTTACAGTACAAAGTTGATGCCCCCCCCCCCCCCCCCCCCCCCCCCCTCGATCCTGTCAGTTAAATTGTTCATAAGTTAATGCCTTAGCAAGCATCAGCCCCTAGCACAGGCAAATATGAGTGGATGTTATGTGAGCAGTCATTTCTCTCAGAGAAAAAGCCTGAAATGGTGGCATAGTTGCGCACTGCTTTTAGCGTGTCAACAGCATGTTTGAAAGCGTATTTGCAGTAGTAAATATGGCTGTTTTGGCCCCCACTGACGTGCCATAAGGCAACACGATGAATTTAAATGTGCAACCTCTTTTGTGTGACCAGATTTTTGCAAAGAAATTATAATTCTTCTGGAATGAATATTGCCTCATTGACAGGCTAGTTTTCTATGTGAACATTATGAGATGGAGCATAAACAGAGAGAATAATGAAAAACAGTTATGAATACTATATGCCAGCAACCAAGAATGGGCAGTTTAAGACGGGCCATGTGAAGTGCATGTTTTTGCGCCAAATGAAATGGCCCAGTTCATTCTTGCATACATTGTGCCTGTTCATGGCTAAAAATAAATTTTCATATGAATGAATTATTTAATTTGGGCCGCTGAGCGCTAACGGAAAAGTTGCAGACGATAGTGGCTGTGACGTCAGCAAGATGTAGCGCCAGTTGCTGACTTGTACAACACATGGTGGAACTTTGGAAAGTGATACTAGTGTGAGAGAAATGATTGAGTTTGGACAGCTTCTTCGGACAGGATAGGATGAGCGAAAAAGTGATCAATCTGGTACACTTTGAGGGCAACACTTAAGAGATTTAATGGGAGTACAGCTGTGCAACACTCCATATGAAAACATATATTTTCAATAATCAAAAACAGTTGGAAGCGATTTGCTTAAGCCTATTTTTATACAACGTATAATTACATAGATCTATGGAAATATTTGTTTACATAGATGACCAAACCCACTGAGATAAACTTAGGCTACAGTTTACCTCCCTGAGCTGACGTTATCTCTCTCAGTCCCACAGGAGAGGACTCTCCCTCTCCTTATTGTTGAAACAGCTAATCTCCGTTAGCTCCGAGCTAGCACCAGATGCTAACGACAACCCTGTAACTCTCTCAGTCTCTCTTTCTCTCTCTCTCGAATCGACCAGTGGCCTTTATTTATCATGATCAATGAACGAATCTACGAAACAATGACACCAGCCAGGCTCACCTTCATCTTTTGGGAACAGAAACATCGCCACTTCGGCAGACTTGACATTACTACAGCCAGCGGCAATGCATCGTTTCACCTGTGTTTTTCCTCCCTCTTTCTTCACTGTCGCCTCCATTGTCAGGTTTTCTCGATTGGCAATCACTTCCAGTCGACTCCGACACACTTTCCAGGAAAATACTAGCTCAAAAACGTTGAGAAATTCGACTTTGAAAAAGAGAAAAAATGAACGGTGGTGAATGTAAACAGTGCGGCGGCGTCCATCTCGTGACGTCACGCAGTAGATCGCAAGCCACGCCCACGAAGGCGAAGGTCGACTGCAGATTTCCCCGGCAAATTCAAAACTCGTCAAATTCGTTGCTATTCCAACATATTTTGATATGGGTTCCAATGGACAATTTTGGTCATTACTATACGTATTAGCATAACAGATCATGCACAGGTGCACACTTCACAGGGTCTTTAAGTGATTTGTAAAATATCCATAAAGAAAAATCTGCTTACAGTTCTGTTTCATATGGGTGTTGAGAGATGTATCCATAGATCTCTTAATTGTGCTCTCAAAGTGCACCAGATTGATGCTTTTAACTTCAATATTTAAAAAAAAGTCTTCCCGGGGGAGCATGCCCCCGGATCCCCCTAGAGGAGGTGAGGACCCCCTTAGAGGAGGTGAGGATCCCCCTAGAGGAGGCTAGGTCCACGGTGTTTACATGCTTATTTATACAATATGTGTGCTTATGCTAACATCATAAGACAAAAGTTGGTTCCGTGTTGTGTGTAGTGAGAACGCGCTAGAGTGAGGGGGGGCCCCAAGTCAAAGCTCGCTTAGGGCCCCCAAAACTCTAGGGCCGGCCCTGCACACACACACACTCTTCAGACTTGAATAAATCCATTTCTATAAAAGTGAACTCTCGTTGAGATTTGGATTATTAGTTTTACCTATGTGTTTTATGAAGATCCCCTCACGCACGTATTATATCAAGTTCTTAAAAAATCATTCTCCGAGTTTTACTTCCCCAAGAGGGGAGGATAGGCTTTATCTAACCTCTATTCCAAACAGATGCTCAATTAAAAAAATGTAAATTGTGTTCACGCTGTAGGTAAAATAGGGATAGTCGGAATCGGGGGAAACAGTAGCCAGCCAGATCAGAAAGAGAAAACAAGAAAGAAAGCACCAGGCAGGAGTCATCAGGGGACACAGAGACAGCAAACAATTAACAAATAAAAAGATTACTTACAGTTTATTTTCAATTGCAATGCTCACACACGTTTTTGAAACATGGCTCGTTTTCTCAAAACATTTAATACAATTCACAAAACCACACATCCAAAGTACAAAACACCCACACCAACTACCTGCAGAATGACTAACTGCACTCAACACTACATAAACACCTATCAACACCTAACTTTTGCACCACATGGCACACACTTAATTCCTTTTACCACATAGCTTTTTATACGTTCATTAATTTTTTTCCATATTTATCTATGCATTTATATATTATTTATAAGTGTGCCATTTGGTGAAAAGGTTTGGTTTTTATAAGTGTTTATATATGTTTGAGTGCAGTGCTTCATTTTGAGAAAATATGCGGTGTTTTGCACCTGAGAGTGTGTGGTTTTGAGATTTTTTTTTGGAGAAAATAAGGTTTTAAAAGAACGGTGTATAAGCAATTGGAGAAAAAAAAAAAAAAAAATGTTGATCCATTGTTGCCCTCTGCTGGACACTGGTCAGCTCACCTTCAGTGAGACAACAGTCTCAGTCATTATATTCAAATATCACAAGATGACATCCTGAATATTAGATTTAACGTTTTACCATCAATTATCTGACCTTTTTGAAATAATTGAATTGAATTGAATTGAAAAGAGGGGATTCAGCAGTGTTACTATTACTAGACAGAAATTAGTCAAAGTAAAAAACATTTCAAACTCTAGTTTGATGTATCTTGTATAATAAGCCTATTATGTCCCCTGGCCCTGACGCTTTGAAGTTTTGTAAAAACGACGCTATTGTAGTAAAATCCTCACATTCTATATAACAGCACAATAGAAAAGCATATTTTATGCTAATATGTCCCTCATTTATTTTGTCAGCTTCTGTTTATTGAGACCAGTAAGATGTGGATCTCAATGCAGCACAGTCACAAACACTTTGAACAGGGTTGAAAATGAATAGTTTTTGAGCTGCTATACTATGGGTCTAGAATAAATCATTTTCAGTTATCACAACATCAGCAGGGAGCAGATATTTTGTCTCAATATATCTGATGTTGGTTGTTTATTTCCTGTTCCTCTGTTTCAAGCTTCCACAGTCTTCTGAGTCTTCTGTCTCATTACACCTTTCTGTGACTTGAAAGCCCAGTCACTAACAATCTAAGCAGAAAGACTAAAGTCAAGCGACTCGATTTCACAGTGAGCCGATACAAAATGAAACTGTTGGAAGGATTCAGCTCAATTTGTTGCAGAGAAATAAACTGAAATTGAAGCTGTTCAGAAATGGGTGGGATAATCAATTCCCCCTGCTGCTGTGGTTATTTATGCTATTGATTAGAAACTGGTGTTTTAAATGTGGATGCTTATATCCTAACAGCAGTTGAATTTAAACTGAAATCAAAATGTCAGGCGAAGGGTCAGACTGTGACCATGTTGTTCATGACATACTTGTAAAACTAATTGGAAACTTTAAGCATTAGATAATAATCTATTGATTCGTGTTCACCAACATGGTTTTCGCATTTTTTTCGTGTCACACAGAACGATTTTTTTAAGCAATGTATTTCTATTGGTAGTACCACGTCTTTTTCTCTGGTTGGGTCTGTTCTTACTTAATATCTTACCCTAAGCCTAACCCTAACCCTTTTATTATAAATAGCATAATGTCGGAGTTTTTTTGCCATCCGCGAGGAAAAGAAATGGGGCTCAGAGCCTCAGAATACTGAAATCTGTATTTTGTCATCTTTTTTCCCTTCTAATTTGTTATTATTTGGTGCTGGCACGAAACATACTACTGTAGTGCCGAGAGACGGGAGTCGGAGGCGGTGTATCTAAGGTACAAAGTTGGCTTTATTGAGCAGCAGAAACGCACATGTTGTTGGGTCGAAGCCCGGGAAGACAAGAGGAAGAAGAAAGGAGTACGTACAGTCAACAAACATGTCCGTGCGGAACAATACCCCCAACCTGTAGTTCCATGAGTGAATTATGTCAACCACTACACTACCAATACAAATACATTGCTTCTAAAATCGTTCTGTGTCTGAAAACTGAAATCTGTATTTTTTGGAATCTGTTTTTCCTTCTAGTTTGTTATTATTTACATTGCTTTTAAAATCGTTCTGTGTGACACGAAAAAAATCGTGTTGGTGAACACGAATCAACAGATTAATTTTGTGACTATAACACGAAATGCTGTGAGACTGTGTTGCACCATC
>NW_011337196.1:256159-260198 GCF_000735185.1 Notothenia coriiceps
GTATTGTTACTCCTCATTTGAGTCTGCTCTGCTTCACGCTGCCGTTGCATTGCCCTGATGGACTTTAGCGTATAGCAGCAGTCATTTATTTGGGGTGTTTGAGTTAATAGGCCTCCAGGTACAGACAGAGCTAACAGTTTACCATGCACACTGTATAACCTTTGCTGAACAGCGGCCACTGTGGCTACTATAACAACAACAACAACAACAACAAAGACACTGGTCAATGCTAAAATGTAGCAGTGGAATGTAGCAAGAGGATAAGCAATAAAGTAATTGAGCTAGCTCAGAAATGGCTATTGTAGATGCACTTAAAGTTGGCTAATGTTGGCTAGCATTAGCTACTGACCACAGGATATAGAGCAGATGGGCAATTCAACTTTCCATTTACTGGTAGTAGGCTATGTGGTTTTTTATTCTCTGAAAAGTTACATTAGAGTTACTTACTTTAAAACTTGTAAATCATCCCCAACAAAGACCTTGTTTTTTTGTAAAAAGCATGGTTAATAACATTCAGTTTCAGTTTCTGCTACTAAAGTACTTGAATATTTTACTGATAGTACATTCCCAATGCATACATATTGAGGTTGTGTCATTATTCTGTCGGAATCCAATGGCTTAATTATGAAATAATTTAATAATGGTTGTGCATTTGTCAATTGGTGTTTTTCTTGTTTTCTGATACATTTAATCAATGTTTTATCAAATAAGAACATAACTATAAAGCATCTCTAAACTGTTTGTTGCTGACTGTGGTAAAAAAGCACTAAAGTGAATGTGTTTTATCACTAAAAAGTGACCAGCAACTTGACAGCCTACACATTTCCAACTTCTCATTTCATTTTCACTAGAGGGCAATGCTGAGGTTAGGACATGAGATTCAGCGCAGTGAGCCAGAAGTTCAAGTGCTGACCCTTTATCTCATGTTGCAGGAATAAAGTGTATATTTTGTACCTCGAGTGGAATTTAGACGGAAATCAAGGAGTCTTGTGAAAAAAAGCCTATCAGGAATTATCCATAGACATGTTTTCGAGTCGGATGCAATCACAAAGCATAATGCAGAGGAAGTTCGAGCACTTTGCTATTTAAAGTTGTTGTACCCCAGTAAACAATGCGATCTATTCAGAGGAAATTGTTTGGGGCATTATGTTGATTTCAGTTGTGATGGGAGTCGATCTGACCTGTGTCATGAGGAATGAGTGTGTGACCTCAGGAGTATTGTATTTGTATCCCAACAGTCTTCTGCGTCAGTCGCACGTACGTTAGACCACACCTTGTTGCTAAATATTCCTCCATGCACTCCAATGGCAACACCATCTGGTGGAGTCGGGGGGACAAAACCCTCCTGCTTATTCCCCAGTGAGCCACTTCAGCAGGTCAAGGCACTGTTCATTTCCCCCAGGCTGAGAAAGAAACAAATGAAGACAGTATTTTATGAATCACTCCCTAATAATTTGACTTACTTTGCTTTTTCTTCAAACCAAACCGTGGAAAGATATGTGGGAAGTGGGAGATGAAAGTCAGGACAGAATATACTGCACACATCAACTCCCACAAGATTGAAATAAAACACAGTGTGAGTTTTTTTACAGCTTGTTTTCTCCTGCAATTGTAAATGATGATGTTGTTCGCTTGAGGAATTTGTACTGCTAGATAATATAAATGAAACTGTCTCCCGAGCTGTATTTAGGAATAAGACTGTTTTGTCAGGTTGGTCTGACCACCTAGAAAGATATTCAGAGTTTGAAAAACACATTTTGTGTTAGACTTTATAGAGGGATAAATAAACACCATTGACTTGTTTCACTGGTATGCGAACGCTCTCCCAGTAGACCTATCTAGTCACGTACCCCATATCCAGCAATGTGTGGAATTAAGGAGGTCCACTCAGTTTTGAGAACACTGTAAATACATGAGCTTATCATTGTTCAAAATGATACTCAAGGGTGAATTATGCAAGTTTGCAATTGCAAAACTTTTTCTGTTAAATTAAAGCACCCCCCGTATCCTTTTCAGTGTGGTCTAACTTGTATCTGTTCAAATGAAATATGTTGGTTGTTTCATCCTTTATCAGCTGTCAAAGATGTAATATATTGTATCACTGCAGACATGTTAAGAGCCTCGTAAAAAATAAGTTTACCTCAGCAGCAGATAACTTTCAGAACATCCTCTTTGTTTTTGTTTTCTGCTTATGCAACACCAAAGCGTATCATAGATTGAAAATAGTAAAAGTCTGATGACTGAGCACTCCTACCTGATACAGTGATAAATAACTAATGTGACTCATGCGATGCAACTCCTTGCTCATTTGCGAAAGGCACATTTCCAGTAATGTGAAATTCATGGGTGGCCTGATGGGCCTCTGGTGGATGCAAGGTATGCCTTGATACTGGCTAAGATAAAGTGACATCCATATGGACCTCCTGACCTCTGAGGCAACCTCAAAAGGCTCTCCAGAATGTCATAGTTGAAATGTCATGGTGTATATTTACATGTAATGAGTCTTGAGATCATTAAAGCTGATACTGGGGTCTGGAGCCTGGATCTACATTAAGCTCTCAGTGATAACAAGAATGTCTATCTCCCCTCAAATTATCACAGGTTTACCAAAAATCACAAACCTCTGTGTTTCTGGCCCTAATGTAGAGTTAAAATCCAGAATAAACCAATATTTAATCGGAAATAGTATTTTAATACAGTTTTGCGATGGTGCTTATTTCTCACCCTCTCCCATTTTACAATGGCAGGATACTGAGTTGTAATAACATGCAGGCAATACCTTCCTTATTTTGAGTTCAGCAAAATGTTATCGTAATATTTGTACAAGTGCTCTGTCAATAGTGATGTTTCCTGTCTTCCCATTTTAATTTCCCCAAATAATCTTGATGAGAAAATTTGTAACTGTCTGACCCACAATGTTCCACTCTGAGAGAAACATGTTAAGGGCCAGGCCAAAAAACTACAGTTAATGTCCTAAAGAAAAGTAGACAGAGAGGATGTGGACTCATAACAGTATACATAGTGTATGAGGTGTCTAGCACTTTAATTGACAAAAAGCAATATAAAGTGGCCTAATATCAACCCTGTAAGACATGGATAGTGATTTTAGATTAGTCCATCCTTGCCAATTCAATTACAAATACTTTGGGCACTCAACATTTTTGTCAAAATTAGCCGCACTAGTTCATCTGATTACACAAGCTTCTGTGTGTTCGTAGAAAGCAGAATAATCAGGAACAGTGCATTATGGGTAGAGTTCCATTATGTGAAAATGGCAATGTTATCTGATGTGAAGGGACTGTTTTAAGTCTTTTTAGGTTGGCCCAGTGCAATGGTGTTGTGTAAGAAAACATGATAATGTCTTATCTGTTGCCTGGATACCAAAGAATGAAATCAGTTCCCCATGCTTATAGTTAGTCAGAGACTTTTTGATAATACATCTTTGTTTTACAGGCCTAAATGTGATCAGCATTCAAAATCCTCACTAAGATTTCAATTAAGTGAACAATACCAAATCAGTTGATATATTTCTTACAGAAATGGCTACAACAATTTGTGGATTCTGAGCAGAAAAGCTTTTCTGTAAAATACACAAGTTACAAATAAACATGTGCGCTATTGGATGGAGCTCACCAGCTATTTACTGAAACAGGATGAATCGAACATACTGTATCAGACTTTCCCAAAGGTAACGCAACAAACAGTCAGGACCGATAGGCATGTTTTCAACTTGGCAAAAGTCAGTCACAATGACTGGCCATATGCCCAATAGGCCTTGATTTATAGACAACATCTGCTGTTTTGATACCTGTCGTGCACAGTTCTACATAAAAAAAAGAGATTTTTTTTTGATAAGCTTTGCGTATGTATGCAAGCATTAAACAAGTTTGCCATTTAGCAACATTCTCCTACTGCTTGATCTACTGGCCTTTTGTTTAACAGGAAGTAAGCTGAGCCACCCTTTAGTGCAGGGGTTCCCAAACTCTTCAGCCCGTGACCCAGAAAAAAACACTGCCAGAGACTGGCGACCCCTGTCAAC
>NW_011337196.1:260231-276157 GCF_000735185.1 Notothenia coriiceps
GGGCCTCGCTGTGGGGAAATTCTACAGATGGCCAGTCCGCCCCTGACAAATGTCTATGCACACGTTATTATTAATAATAATAACATTTTTTTGTATTAACGCGGTCTAATTTATTCTGTGTGTATAGTGTAAATGTAAAAGTCCTCTCTCCATGCTCTGAATCTAAATGACTCCAATTTCCAAAAAGTGACTTTTAATTTTGGCAGAGATTGAGAAATATTACAAGGAAATTGTGAAATATTTAATCTGCCCAGGAAGAAGAGGCATTCTGCAATCTTCATGTATCGTGGCTGATAGGAAGTCAGTGCAGAATAGCTGATCAAATGCTTTATTTACTGTGCTCATGCATTAGTGACGTGTGAAACTGCAATCCAGAGATGGTTATTTAGCTGTCTGTGGTTCAGAGCTAAGTGACAAATGTTTATAGACTGGGTTAGGGCTTCAGTCTGATTCACATCCTGAGTCAGAGCTGCAGCAGCCACAGCCTTTTGGCAGTGCTCTCTCATTAACATATAGGTCTGAAACAGCCTTGTGCTCACACATTTGATCCCTTTTCAAATAAGGGGCCTAACACCAGAGCTGCCTCAATAGCTTTTATTCATCACTATGGGGGGGGTTTGTAGGAAACTGCATACAAAATGGTACCAGATCCTTTTAATGCTGTGTAGCAACAAGAGAAACAGCCAGCATCCCATCAGTGGTTTCTATTAAAAAATAGTAGGAGTGACCTTTTCAAATACCAAGGTTTTTGTAATTAGACTTTGTGATATTTATATTCTGACCTGCTCTCATTCAAAGAGTTAAAGCGCAAAGGTTGTCTTGAAGCAGCCGGGGTATTTTATGTCCTCAGGTCTATGCCAATTGCAATTTCGTAACCTCATTTTCTACAACTTGAAATGAGCACATATCATTTCCCAAAATGAGTGCTGTGATTACATGAGAGGCTTTACATGTGAGGGGGTTGATCTGCATCAAATGATGTGACATTCAAAATAATGGCTTGAAAACTGCACCCTTCTAACCCCATTAAGTTGGTGGGCAGAGACAAAGCTGTTACTATATTTGTTTATCTGGAAAGAAAGGTTTGGCGGGAGACTCTCTTGCTGCCATGTTCACTGGATTGTTGGTGGGAAAGTGTGCTGTGATTAACTGTTCAATGTAAGCCTCCCTTAGTCACTGTTGACATGCCTGCCAAGCTTATCACTCCAGCATTTCACACATGCAGTTTACAAAAATAACAGTGGCAGATTACCCACACTAGTAATTTGTTTAAATGAGTAGTCTTCCATTTCATTTTGAAGTGAACAAAATGAGGCTTCTCATATTAAATGAAATAACATCCCTCATCTGTAGCTGCTCTTATTGCAGTCCTATACAGTATGCACACTGTCATAATATCTTGGGAAGTGCAGCCGGGAAAGGGGTTTAGCAAAAGATGAAATTGATTTAGTTGCTAATTGATTACTAGAGAATAATGGCAGGTCACTTGGTATAAGTCCTGTTCAGGTGAATAATACATCAACAATAGCTTTATGATTGTTTTAAACTAGTGCCAATCGCTGAGAATGAAGAAGGTGTGGAGTCTTCTGAAAGATACATCTTATAAAGTTCCCAAGAGATGAATATGAATCAGTTGAATCAAGCTTGAGCAATCTACATTCAAGGAGAAGTGTTGGTCATATTAAAAGTCTGTTATGTAACACGGCCTTGGTCTGGGCAGTTAAACAGAAGCCCAGGTTTTATTGGGCAGACACGATTAATACAGCTTTCTGTACAGCCTTTCAACAGCCATCGTAACATCTTAGCAAAGCTTAATGCAGTATTGCTGCGAACATCGGATATTGAGTCATCCGTCTGTGCTCGCACTTGCTTTTAAAAATGTAGCGACAATGCTTAGCGGATATCTTGAGAGATAAGTGCTGGGTAAAAGTGTCAATGTTGTGATAATGTGCAAGCCTTACGGTGCTGCTATCCTTCCAATAAATGAAAAAAGGGCACCCTCTGTTCGTCCACCAAGTTGGCATAGCGTGTCTTTTGGCAGGGTAATGTGCCAGTGGAAGTGAATGGACAGCCTTCTTACTATGCAGCTGCACAACTCAGCTCTGAATGCATTTCAGGTTAAGGGACAGTTACTTATAGTTGGAGGATAAAAGCTCACCCAGGGATTTGTAAGAACACTTGGCAAATGTATTTTTGACCAGTGTAGGAAGATGCGTGTGAAAGGGAGGACTGAACCTCTTATTTTCCTATGAAATCACAATTTCATTTTTTTACCATCGTCCATACCAGCTCCTTAATAATCTTGCAGGTTCCTCTGTTTGTTTCTTATGAGTCACAACAACTGATAGTCCTCGAAAGCACAAATAAACTTAACTTGGTGTTGGGATCAGATGGTCACAGGTTCAAACCCCACTGCAGTCAGCATGTCGTTGTGTCCCTGGGCAAGACACTTCACCCCAAATTGCTCCTGTGGGGATTGTCCACAGTATTGAGTATGTAAGTTGCTTTGGATAAAAGTGTCTAACAAAGTGACATGTAATGTAATGTAATGTAACTTGAGAAAATATTATCTTCCTCCTGCTGACAAATGCAGCCTCCTCTCACTAGGGGGAACAATAACACACAATGCAGGGAAGCAGCTCCCAGATTGTTTCCTTCCCTTGATAAGGCAGTGGCTACTACAGGATAGAAGACAAGCGAGTCAGTTTTGCACCCTATGGGACCGGCACAATGTGAGAAGATCCTGTGCCTTTGGAGCCAACACCTGTCCTGTTGCCACCCGTGAACTCCGTCTACTTCCCACTGATTATCATCCTGCTGATAGCCAGTGGCGCACACACAATGCATGGAAGTTTTAAAGCTGACACTCAGGAATCTAGGAAATGCTTGCAATGTGATATAATTGTCTGTCTGTGGTTTTGGGAGGAGTGCATAATAGCTTTGTTTTTTTAGGAAATCGTGAATGTTCATTTGGTAAGTGCCCAGGTTTCCTAATTGGAAAACACATTAAGACTACCAGGGAGAGTTATATGGTCTACATTGTTTAGCTGGTCAAAACTTTTTTAATAAATATTGGTTGATATATTTCATATTTTTCATCAAGCAGGAACTGAAATCTTCTCGAACCTTTCTTTCACTATGCTTATAGTTTGTTGCTTGCATCCTCGTCAAAACATGCCTAACTATGCTTCTTCCGCCGGAAAGTAAGCGATGTAAGGAGGGACACGCCACAACACGCGTCAAGGTTTTTACAATCAAAAAGAGACAATAGAGTCGCTGTAAAGCATAGCTTACTGCAAATGTTTTCAGTCCCTTTAGGGGGCTTTTGCTTGCGCTTACGTCAGGCCAGGAGCTGGCTGGGATGTGGAGCCTTGCTTAAAGCCACTTGAGCTTATTAACACAAATGCTCCGGCCACTTTCCTCGTGTAGTTCAAGGACAGCTCCCCTGACCACAAGGCCACTTAGAAAAACCTGAATCCCTAGTGTGAGTCTTTTCCTCACCCTAGAGCTTCTTCTAAGAATCCTGTTATTGATCATTGCCATAGAACTGGTACAAAGAATGGGATATGGTCCAACTTGCCTTGCCCAGCATGGCCACTCATTGTTCTAGCCACAGATTGTTTCCTCATCAAATATGTTGACATCCATCAGCAACGACTCTCACAGAGACAGGAATCCTCGGAGAAGCTGGTAGACATGGGAAGGGAAAGAGGGGTGCTTTCTCACTTTCCAGTTTGCAGAAATAACTCTTTGTAGTTAGTCCTGCAAACAAAGAATTGTATCACATGATGTTTAAATATCTAAAAAGCTTTATACAAAAATGTATAGTCTGAAACCTAAAATGTTATGTCATGATGCACACACATCTTTGTATACATTTATATTTTCTGTCAGATTAAAGACAGAAAGCAACATCCACATACAACATACACGTGCTGCCGTCAGTCGCAGTATTTTTTGACGGTCAGTTCTCCTCATAGTACCTTACAAAACATGATCATAGTCATTGAACATATTCAAGCAGAGACTGACACAATGTCACAAAAGTGAGTCCGAAAGGGAAACCACAGCCCTGTCCGAACATCAACCGTCTGCTTGGTTTAATCTGCATCCTGGCTGACCTTTCTATTCATCCTTTCCCAAGATAGCTTTCTCTTGCCTTGGCTGAGGGTAAGCCAGGGGTTTTCCAACTCTCCTCCTTTTTAAATATAAAAAAATCTGATACATTTCCCACTAATAGGATTACATTACATTACATTGCATTTAGCTGATGCTTTTATCCAAAGTGACTTACAATAAGTACATTCGACCAACAAGATACAAACTTGAAGAAAACAGAATCATAGAAGTACTTCAGGTTTCATAGAGCCAAACCATTTCAAGTGCTACTCAACTAGCTTTAGATAAGCCAGTCCTTTATTAGTATATAAGTGCTTTGTTAGCAATTATTTGTTAGTAATTGTATTGCTCGAAGTGGAGTCGAAAGAGATGCGTTTTCAGTCTGCGCCGGAAGATGTGTAAGCTTTCTGCTGTCCTGATGTCAATGGGGAGCTCATTCCACCATTTTGGAGCCAGGATAGCAAACCCACGTGTTTTTGCTGATGGGAACTTGGGTCCCCCTTGCAGTGCGGGTGCAGCGAGCTGTTTGGCTGATGCAGAGCGGAGTGCACGTGCTGGGGTGTACAGTTTAACCATGTCCTGGATGTAGGAAGGGCCAGATCCATTCACAGCATGGTACGCAAGTACCAGTGTCTTGAAGTGGATGCTAGCAGTTACTGGAAGCCAGTGAAGGGAGCGGAGGAGCGGCGTGGTGTGGGAGAATTTAGGAAGGTTGAAGACCAGACAAGCCGCTGCATTCTGGATGAGCTGCAGAGGTCGGATGGCACATGCAGGTAGACCAGCCAGGAGGGAGTTGCAGTAGTCTAGGCGTGAGATGACGAGAGCCTGGACCAAACTTAAAGATTAAGTTTCAAGTCTTTCTTAAAAAAAAGACTCACCGCCCGTATAAACATTGAAACTGTCTTTGGTTGATGGAAGCATTCCATACTGACCATCAACATATCCCTTCCTAACCATGATCCAATAAAAGCAATGAGGGCGGAAATCCAGTTCAAATCCATTCAGCTGGAGAGACAAATGAAAACTTAAAAGAGTCTAAGAGTGGAATATAGAGAGAAGTAGGATAGTTAGCTCCTCTTCGGTGACATACCCACAAATGTCATCCCACTTGTAAACAAAACACTTTTGGCTTAGGTTTTGCTTTAAACCGAGAGGTGTCCCTCACTCCATTGTGCTTTAAGAGTTGGAAGAGTTATCTGCTAATGAATGTCTTGGGTAAAGATGGTGAAACTCTAGCTTGTGTGCAAAAGCTTTGAATGCTTGCTAAAACTAGACATTTACCTTTGAAATGAGCAGCAAGGTTGTAGAACCACCTACAGAATAAATAATACAACGGTGCATTCTGCAGACTGCAAATACAATGTGGAAATGTGTTTGTGGAAGGCATCTTGTTGCAAGAGGGTCTCTGATTGTAAAATGCATTAAGTGAGCAACAAAGGACACACAGGGGAGGGACATATAAAGAGAGAGCTCCTTTTTAAAAGCTATATTGATATCTGAACATTGTTTTGGGTCTGTGTACTGACTCAGGTAACGCCTTTAAACTCTAGTGTAGTGCTGCTTTATCAAAACTCCTACAGAGTACGCTCAGTTATTGTAAAGCCTGCTAGTATTCCACTGATACTGCGTGTTATTATGAAGACACAGGGCTATTTTTAACAGTCGCAAACAGATTTTTAGCAACTACTGCAAATACTGCCAGAGATACTTGTGCTTATCTCTGCACCCCGTGTCAACGAGCAATGAAGCAGCCACCATTAGTAGAGATGTCCCGATCCGATCATGTGATCGGGGATCGGAGCCGATCACGTGATTTTCAAAAGATCGGAATCGGGAGAAAAAAAATCGGGGATCGGGATTTAAAAAAAAAAATTAAAAATGTAAATACTTTTTTTAAATGTTGTATTCAATGTTACAAAACAAAAATGACCATGTTCAAGTCTTAAAGTCATCCTGAGGCCTTAGTTTTGGTTTCAAATTACAGAACATCATGTATGTGTTGCTTCTTTGGGGCTTGTTTTCATAGACCTGGTTGCTTATTTCTCTCAAATCTGGCAACAGAGTGGGCAGGGCGNCCCCCAAGCCAAAGCTCGCTTAGGGCCCCCAAAAGTCTAGGGCCGGCCCTGGCAATCAGAGTCGGGGAAACAACAGAGGTGCCGATGTGATTGTTACCTATCCCCTGTGTGCCTTAGAGTCTCATCTTTTCCCGGAAGGAAAATCAGTTCAGTCTTGTCAAGGTTGAGCTTGAGGTGGTGAGCAGACATCCACTGAGAGATGTCCGCTAGACAAGGAGAGATGCGTGACAAAGAGAAAACGATCATGGAATAAAACTCTGACGTATCTTTCTATTGTAATGATCTCTTTCTGCTACAAAGATCTCATTGGAGATAATGTACATCTGCATCCCAATTCCTTGTATTGTCTTTTAATTTGGGGGCTGAGGTCTTATATGACCATCTCCCTTCCAAGAACAACTAAGGATACAGACTTTAAAACTGCCAAGAAATTGTCATATTCCAGCCCAGAAGTGTATCAAGTTTCATTTATTTGTTAGCTCTTGTTTACTGTGTGCATAAAAGTAGGGATAATGCATGTTGCAATTATGAGCAGAATAAGAAAATGTATGCAAAAGATAAATAATAAACAATTGAATAGACATCAATTCAGCAATAAAGAATTACAGTGAATGCCTAGTTATGGTGTAAAAAAATATGTACTTATGTTTGAATAATTTATTCAACGATTATATGCTATACTCTATCTACACTATAGTTGCAGCTCTGGGATCTATGAAGATCGGTTCTTATTTATTCTTGACCCTTCTCGCTGGTCTGGAATTATTTCCTGCAAACGCTCTGTTCATTTTACAGCTCTTTGAAGTTTCTATGTACTCCAGCTTCCTTTGCTTCTGTGACCCGACGCTCAAGGACATGCCTTTTGTCGCCTTTCTTCTCAGAATTTCACTTCTCCCTGGGCTTGTATATTCTTCTTGTGCAGACTCTGTCACTGGTCTTACGTCGCCGTTTGTTTACTGCTTCCTTTTTATTTTGTTGTATCCAGATCTTCTGGGTGGTCACTGCTGATAGCCGTTCCTCTTGTCGATGTTTTCTTGTACCACACCTGTTCCACATCCTGCCAGAGGGTATCAAGGTGGTTTCCTTGTCGTATATCTCCAAACGTAGTTGGAACATGAAGTTGAGTGCCAACCTGTAATCTGGATTCTGGATCTCTTGGTCTCTCAGAAGCTATGCAGTACACCTTTTGTATTGCCTCACTGTATTTCTCTAATAGTTTCATGTTCAGTTAAGTCAAAGTGGTCTCTCTCTGCATCCAAACTTGTCTTTTCCTTTAAGAATCCAGTTCTCTGTGCACTGATCCCAGCAACTCGACTGGCTTCAGGGCAAAAGATGTGTTAGTGATGAAGTTCAGTCCTTGCTCTGAAACTTGTTTTTTAACAAATTATCCAATAATGTATTTGAGTCATTACTGTATTCTGGTTCTCCATCAATATATGTTCATGAATTTTAGTGAACAAGTCAAAGGTTGCTTGACTGGATTCTAAAAGATGCCTTTTTGTGTTCAAGCTCTCATCCAAAGTGAAGGGGTTTCCTCTTAGTTTAGCAGCCATTAGGCCTTGTGGATTGCAGCTCTTGTGTGTGCAGACCATCACTCTCCTGTCCAGAGATTACAGCATGAACATTTGTGAAGTGTATTTAAAACGTATAAAAAAAACAAAAAAATCGATCAATCAGATGTTGACTTTTGCATTAAAAAGGGTTCAACTCAAAATATTGTATCTACTTTCAAAAGCAGACATAAAAACATTGAGCAGTATAATTTTTGGGAGTACATGATGCCATATCAGCATCCCAGCAGCTGTACCTGGGCTTTTCACTAAAAGCACGTCGCCTACTTTGGCCGTACCTCTATGTGTGAGATGTAAATAGAGAATACATAATTTATTTGACAGAGGACATAGTGTAGAATTGGGCGGGGGGCAGCAACAAAGGACAGAGGTTCAAAGACCAGAGTCAAACCCAGGACATGACGCCGTGCACTGTAACCATTTGAGTACAGACTTGGCTTTCTCTGTTTCTGACCCCCTTTGATTAGGTCATGAAGTCATTATCCAAAAGAAAAGAGGAAATTAGTCCAGACAATTAACCTTGTTGACCCAGTTCAATGAGCCTACATGTATGATAATAATTTGACTGCACTTTCTAACAGACACCAGCAGATCTGTAAATCAATACCACCTTTACAGAGCCATGATAGAGACAAAACCCACAGTAGACTTGGACATTTATTTATCAGGAAAATTGGTGATAACAAATCCAGACACTGAGGCAGACCTGAGGGCTAACTCAAACATCAGGGAAATGTTATCATTGAATCAAATGCAGTGAAGAGTCTTTTCACTGTTGTTAAATAGATACGTTTTAATCAACAAGAGGCAAACACAGTCGGAGTCAAAATCAATCATTTGAAGTTCATGTCCAATCCCAACTCACGTGGTCTTTACCAGCTTTTAAGAAAATACAATCCATTGTAAAAAGCTGCCTTTCAATGATTCCAGAAGTTTCTGGCCATACTTCTTAAGAGATGCTGACACCATCAGAACATAGTCCTTAACATGACAAAAAAAACAGAGATTAGATTTTCTTAGATTTGTTTCTACTTTATCGCTATTCAAATGTGCAAGAAGTCCTCAAAATAAATCTTCAAAACATGACACAAGCGTTTTACACTTTTAGCATATAGGCATACTTTGGCTGTGCCTTTTAAAACTCTTTTGATGTGTTCGGATACATTGTACAGGATAGCTGTGCTGAACACATCAGATTTAAATAAACTGGGGGAAATGGCAGCTAAAGTTTTTTCTTTTTCTTTTATAATGGGAAAAAGCTAGACTAGTGTAATACCCACCGCAGTGGGATACTTGTGATGTTTTTCTTGCTATCATTGTTTACCAAAGATGAACACCAGTCTGAAATGTTAGTTCACTGCAGTAAAAAATAGGGTGCACATTTAATTGCTGCTAATATTTATTTATTTAAAGGAATACAATCAAATGTGGTATTTTAATATGAAATCTAAAGGTCAAATGATAAGCTTGGATTCATACTTTGAGGAATATTTGAAGCCATAAAGGTCCTTTAAAAAGCCACATAATCATAAATATACATATAATGAGCATATTCAAAATGGAAGGATCCCTATCGAATCATAAGCAATATAAAAATAAACAGGAGTTTTTACGACACTCTCTCCACCAATTTGAAGCGATAAAGACAGAGGGGCGAGAACAGTTTGGTGGTATTTTTATGCTTTTTCCTCAATTTCAGTTTCATCACCCAGTAACGGCTGCGCGGGGACATTTTGTCTTCAACTTGGGAACCACAAGGAGGGAACATTTATGTCCCATTTGTGTTGGTGGGAATCCAACATAAACATTTGACACCGTGAAATTAAAACCTTTGTAGTTATGGTTGCTGAACATATTTACAACCATTGTTTTCCAACTTCTCACATGTAACCTTGGGCTGTAACAGTACATGTAAACAGGGAACGTCATATGTGTTCCTTATTGATTATGTAAACACAGGTGTATGTAAGCACAATGTGTGTTATGTGTGATATAATACAACTCACTATATGATAAGGAAGTCAGGTTTGTTGTCATCATCACTGGCCTCCTATCGATTGTCTCCTAGGACATAGTCTAATTTAGTTTCATTGTTTCCCTTCTCAGTATGAAAACAGATGGCCTTACACACCCATACACACAAACACACTCACTCTCTTGCTTGTCCACACGTGCTGAACAGATAAATTGCTCATACATCATGATGCTGGACTTATTGACCCGTCTTAATTCAGACAAGGGTTTGAATGTTCCTTAAGCTTATCAGTCACACAAACATGTTGCATCTCTATGTCCTGTAGTTGTCTGTAAATGACAGAACAAAATGTATATTGTGTGATATGATATTTTGGGGGAAAGGGGTTTGACAAACACAGATGACTGCCTTTGTACTCCAAACTATTTGTCATGAACTTATTAAGAAGAATAAGTGAGAATCAGAAGTTTCAGTAAAAAGGGAATCTCCGCCACAAAGCCCGGTGAGTCAAACATGACAGCAATTATCCTCCGTCATGATGAGTCTCTAACACTTCCATAAAACGTGGCTGTGTCGCACACACAAGGCTTTGACTGCTATGTGGGCATAGTCAAACAAAGAGGAAATATTACGCCATTAATGTGGTTTTTACAAAAGCCACGTAGTTTTTGCATAACCTCTGTGACAGTAAATCTGATGTAGTGATGTAACTGGAACAACTTGATCTGCAACTCAGCTGCTGACTCATTCTCCTTTTCAGCATTTAAAGTCTGTCTGACTCGGAACTGTCAGGTCAGCATTGTTACCCACAGTACCTCCCGTCTGTTTTAGGCATTGCCATTTCCAAATCCATCTGCATTTGGATAACATTAACGTTAATAGTTCATGCTATGTCAGAAATCACAACTTCCCAAATTCTACTTCTAAAATATATAGATGATAAATAACACATGTTAACATCATTGTAATGGGGTGTATACATGTTACATACAAATGTTGATAAACGATTTAGTTCTTAAGCAAAGGCCAGTGCGAGTTAGGTTGTTCAGTAAACATCTGGTATATCTGAGTAGAATGCCGATGATGTCTCTGGTATCTGAGGATTATCCTTTAACAACATCACTGGCTTCTTTGTTTAGCATAATTGTTTAATTAATTTACATCTTGCATAGGCATTTGGTGAAATCATATTGATCTAGATGCGTCAAGTTCAAGTGTTGTTGCGATAATTACATTTCAGATTCCTGCAGACTTTGCTAAAGAACACATCAGTGCTAGTATCTTAAATTGTTACATGACACTTTTATCTCAGAGGGCATGAATGCAAAACCCCGGCTGATGTGTAAAATCGGATAAGTTGATTAGTTCTGCATGAATAGTTTGAAACAGCTCAGAGAAAGTGGTACCACTGTTTACCTCTGCTTCTTATCTCGAGCACTTCAGACTTGCTGAGATTCATTTAATGAATCGATGTTGTGTGATATCACTACTACGATTTAGGTGGTATATGGAGAATCCCTTTTTGACCAGGGGGAGGGTTTTCCACAATGCATATATATAACCGACTGTATACATATGCAGGTTATCGTAAATAACATGAGGTGCTGCTCTGTTTGCAATAGAAAGATAACCCTGGCACCTCTGTCTTTGCGAGAAAACCTCAACAGATGACAGGGTTCATCTGTAACCAAAACAGCTTAGCATGTGATAACACATTGTTTGTTTTAGGAGAGTTACTTTTGTCCACAGAACTCAAATATGAGATGATTTCATAATTATGAAAACAATTTATGTAAAGCTGCCCCAATAAGCGTTTTCATAACTCCTCAAAAAAGGAGAGTCAGAATTATAGGGCAGTAAGATTTGTAACCTGCTGTAAAAACAAAAGAAGATATGTTACCACTCTGTTCCTAAATGTAATGCAAGCTGTTGCTTTCACATGCATGCCTGCTGAACCCAAGGCTTGCCAAGGTTTGCTGAGGCGTTCACCATTACAAATTGAAAAGTTTAAAAATATCAGCAAACTATCAGACGTGTTATTATTAGCGTATGAAACATTCCTGTGCTCATGTAGTGTGTATTTGAGTGTGATCTTTGGACTGCAGAGATATGCAGACGGATGCTTATGAATCCATGAAAACAACTCCTTCTCCCCCTGAGCACTTTGTGTTCCAGATGTTATCTGAGAGAGAATGTAAATAACACACTAAAGTCAAACCAGCCTCGTGGAGGAGTTAAGCGTTAATACGGTCTCATTACCCCCGTTGGATGAAAGCCAGAGATGAGCTTGCCAACAGTATACAAAACTAATCCTTATCAGTTGGCACACCTCCGTTTTATTATTTTATAAACTTGTTTTCCTGCCAGATTATTTCATTCCACCCCAGCCAGAGCATAATAAAGTCTTGTGTAGTCTGTTTGAAAAAAAACTTGTATTGGGAGAGACAGCTAGACACTGTTATTCTACAATGTGTGAAGCCATAAAGAAAAGCAAATATTGTATCATTTGTCGAATCAATTCATCAATAGATTGCATTGTTAAACGTGCCGGCTTTGATTTTTATATTCCAGTCAACTTTCACGTCATAGTATTCACGTTGATAAATGTTGAGCAATGAGAAAGTGGTGATTCATAAAGGTCTCCTTGGTGATCTCGCCACAGAGATGCGTAAAACACGATATGGTCTCCAAAGCGGGAAGAAGTCTATAATGTTGGAGCTGTTGTCATGGCATCCCAGACCCCAGACTAAACCTTTAAGAAATGCTTTTGTGTAGGATCTGTAGAGGTGGGGGGACAGGCAAGAGTCTTTACAATGCTAATAAATTGGCAAAGCGCCAGGAGCCACACGCAACACGCAACAATTGAGCTGAACTGATCCCCCTAATAAAATCCCCCCTATGGGTTTGTGAGGCTGCCGGCCTCAAGAGAACAGATAGAGTGGAAATATAAATCTCTTCGGAGATAGACACAGGCAAGCGTGAGTCCAGGACCAAATTGCAGAGGCTGGTTGGACGCACTTAATCTTGTTAAAGAAAATAAACGTGTATCCAAACAAAAAGAGGTGGTTTACAGCTGAAATAAACTTGCTATATTTATCACAGTTGCCAAATTTAAAGACCAGAGGAAGATGCATTTCATCTAACCCAGTTCAAAACTATTTCAAAGACTAACCGGTTAATGTTTAAAGTTATATGAACCCACCACAGATAAGATCCTGTTGCAACTATTGTGCCATCACTATCATTGTTGCACTGAAGAGGTTTTGACACATTTCCTTTACAGATATAAAGTAGCTGAATACTCAAACGTGGTGTTAGAAGAGAATGTATATCTTTCTTTCACACAGATGTTACACAAAAATGAATTTCATGAAAAAAGAGCAGATCTGCACGTTTTTCCTGAAGGAATTCACATGCCGAGGTCCTGTCAAAATCGCTGATCAATGGTGTTGAGGGTTATACAAAGGTGCTACTTTTCTCCTCTCGTAGACACATGCAGAATTAGAGGATATCCTACAATGGTTGTAGAAAAAATAAACACTTTCACCTTATACCTCCCTAATTATTTTCCCACTGTGGAAGTCAGATAAGCCAGAAACTATTAAAGGGAGATTAGACCTGCTAATGCTTCCTATCCTGAGCAAACACAACAAACATTAGACCTTGGACATTTTATAAACAAATAAAAGTGATCCAGAGCTTGGCTGGGCTAACACAGAAACGCTGCAGAACATTCCTGGCATGTCATAATTCACCTACTTTTTCAGAACATATCTGTAAGAAATATTATTCTGGACAGGAAGTAAACAAAGGCCTTAAAAATAGCCCATGGAATCTGAAGGAATCTACATATCTTTTACCTGATCCATCTCACGTTTGAACAATAAAGAGAGGATAGTGTCTTTATTTTGAGATGGGTCATGTTGGTTATATAACTGATAGTCAAGTCTGGCGTGGCTCAGTGGCGCACTGACCCGAGCTCCCTAAGCGGTCTCATGACTGTGATTTGCTAAGAAGCTGTTCACCGGTGATGATTTGACAGTGTGCAGGGGTGCGAGAGTGTGTAGTGTGTTTTCATCTGCAATGCATCATCATGACAGTCAAACACTTCAGAGCCCTGGCATGAATTGTATTTGTTTTTTTCTGTCTCTGTTCGCTTTCACGCGCTTGTAGCTATATTCCTCTTCTTGTCAGTGTGTGACATTGTGAAGAATTACCTCTCTTTATCAAATTATTTATTTCGGAACATTTATATCAACCTTACCGCCAAATGATTTCTCTTTATAGCCTTAACCAAAGTAGAAGAAAAACGTACGCAACAACAATGTGTCATTTTGGTTTTGCTGTGGAGTTTTTTATCCTTTGGACACCAAATACCTTGTGACCAAACTGTAATTAGATGAGTTTGAGCAATTAGTAAAATTCGTTTCTAACTGTCACAGGAAGTTTCGCGGGTCACTGGATTTCTGTTTTGTCCTGCCTTCTAACCTTTACCCCGTCGGTCTGTTTGTTCAACCATCAACCTTCAGTTTTCCCGAATAACACTCAGAAAATGTGTAACCTTTGACTCAATGTTTCCCTTTTGAACTGCATTGTACACATTTGAATTACTCTGGGAGAAAAGCTGTGAAAGAAAGGAATATTAACATCAGAAAGTGATAGAGTGGGCCAAACCATGATGAGTCTTAGCGCTCACTGAATTTGTTTTGTTATCCAATGTGGTCTGAAAATTACTACCATGAAAAATGGCTTGAAGCTGATCCAATATTTTGAATGTAATTTACAAAACTATAGGTTACTTACGTAACCCCAGTTCTCAGAGTAACATGAAGTGAGATGTCTCACTATGGGATGCGCCTCATCGCGGAGCAAACAGAAGCATCAATCTCATTACGCCAATCCTGATTGGCTGGTGATCTTGACGTCAGCGTCAGGGAATCCACCCCCTATAAGTAGCTTGCACTACGCCGCATGCATCATTCAAAATAAGCACCTCTTCTCGCTTCACCATAGCAAGGAGGGCCGTCTGGTGAGACATCTCACTTCATGTTACTCTGAGAACTGGGGTTACGTAAGTAACCTATAGTTCTCATTCGTAACACTCCGTTCGATGTCTCACTATGGGATATTGTAGCTCCCGTAATGCCAGACGAGCTTATCTCGAAAATCACCAAACCAACCAGAACTTAACAGTTAGAGCTCTGACTCAACAGGGTGCCCAGCACTGCATGAGCCACACTGGGAGCAGAGACGTCTAATCTGTAAAAGCGGACAAAAGTGAGCGGCGAGGACCAGCTCGCCGTTGCACAAATGTCTTGAATGGAAACACCCTTGAAAAAAGCCCAGGATGTAGCCAGACCACGAGTAGAGTGAGCACGCAAACCCGGAGGTGCCTGCAAACCCTGACTCGTATAGGCCAAAGCAATCGCTTCCACAATCCAGTGGGAGAGCCGTTGCTTAGTAACGGGCTTGCCCTTGTGAGGGTTAGCCCAGGATACAAAGAGTTGGTCATTACGACAAAACTCTTTTGACCTATCCATATAGGTGCGTAAAGCACAAACTGGACACAGCAAATTCGGCTACTGTTCCCCGGAGGGACACAGCGGCGGAGGAAATGCCACAATGTCAATTGAGGTACACGAACCAACCACCTTAGGTATAAAGGCAGGGTTGGGCTTCAGCAACACTCTCGTTAGCCCTGGGGTGAATTGAGTGCATG
This sequence comes from Notothenia coriiceps, assembly GCF_000735185.1. Lineage (NCBI taxonomy): Eukaryota > Metazoa > Chordata > Actinopteri > Perciformes > Nototheniidae > Notothenia > Notothenia coriiceps. Next base: position 275,691 of record NW_011337196.1, read on the forward strand.
AAGGATGTACAGATAGCGTATGAATGTCACTGACACGCTTGGCTGATGCCAGAGCCAGTAACAGCACTGTCTTGAGTGACAGGTGCGGGCCCGGCGCCACGAGGGGGCAAAAGGGGTCATTGCCCCCTCAGTTGTATTCTTTGCCCCCTCACTTTGAGCATCATTCATCCATCAAAAAGTACAATAAATGTCACAATTATTAAATAACTTTAAATAATTATTTTCCCCAATATGTTTAGATCAGGTATGTGGGCAGGTAGTCAAGCAACGTGTAAAAAATTCTCAACCCCAAGTGAGCTTGTAGTCTTAATGTTAGCGTGTGTGCTTAGCTGTAAACACAGTCGGATGGGTGACCAAAACGTCCCCGTTTTCCGGGCAGAGTCCCCGTTTTCGGTGGCTGGTACCCGGTTGAAACTCCCGAAAATGTTCCCGTTTTTGAACGTGCGTTAAAAAAATAGAGCAAGGTG
>NW_011337196.1:276202-291763 GCF_000735185.1 Notothenia coriiceps
TTTTACTATCTGCTGCTGTTATAGCCATCTGGTTCCATTAGCGGGACATTTTAAATCTTTTCAGGACATTGACAACTCTTACATAAATTAACTCAAACGGGGCTTCTCGCTATATGTTTATACTTTTTGTTTTTTCCAGCATCTCTCCCACATTCCGCACTATCCTAGTCTGAGCACCTCACAAGTGACCATCCCTCCGCATCTCAGCAAGGGTGAGGAGAAATAACAGAAAACAGTATGGAAGTGCTCACTGAGAGGATGATTAAGAAAGCAGAGAATACTTATTGTATCGGTAAAATGTGAAATATTGCTGCAATCACTTCCTTAAGTATTGTGCACACGTTAGAAGTTCGCCACTTCCCTTGAAGACAGCGCAACATTTTTTTTTTTAAACAGAATTGTTATCGACCGCTCGGCATGAACCGGCGGAATTAAAACACTTTGGAAACCTTATGAAGGGACTATGAGGGCGCTCTAGGACACAGGTTTTGCCAATGTACATTTTGAGGATCGGAAGGGCAATAAGCGCGCGTCAGGGGGCCCTAAGCAGCCCAAGAAATGTATGTATTTTTTATTTTTATGCGTGAATTCATAATTTGAAAATGATTGAACGAAAATAAATGCTCAACAAGTAACAGTAACGTACATCTGGTCTTCTCGTGCTTTCATTTCAAGCTCCGCTCTGGTGTGTGTGTGAAAGCCATTTTGTGTGTCGCGTGCGCGAGAGAGCGAGAGAGCGTGAACGAGCGAGCACCGGTCCTGGAGCATTGGTTGTTGTTAGCATCTGGTGGCTAGCCTACGCTAACGATATATAAGAAGCTTTTCAACAACAAGATGGAGGGAAACTCTCGCCCTGTCAGACTGGAGAGTACGATACGATACGATAATACCCTTTATCTGTCAGCATCAAGTCTCATGAACTGAATTTGACTTGCGTCACAGCAGCTCCATGTTCCAACATCAACAGACAAGTATCCAGACACAATACATGAAACACAAACAACAAACATTTAACGTAACAGCACACAACAGTGAGAGAAAACATGCTCAAGAGCCTTCAGCGTGCATTTGATCTGGGGATTTAGCTCTGTATTTACTGAGGATTGACTGAATGCACAAAGGAGTGCCTTCATTCTGACTTTTATTGAATGACAGTGGACCCTGTTAATCTCCGATTAGAAGGTAGCAGTCTCATCATTCTCAGAATAACTCAGCTCGGTAAGGTAAAGGACTCTCTACAGTGTTTAAATTAGCCGACTGAGAATTAGTTTATCTCAGCTGGGTTTCTCTAATTTAATATTATATATATGATCTAAATATACAACAATTATCTTATTATCTAATTATAAACAATTATTTCTGAGGCGCACACGTTTATGATGGATCATTTATAGTTATAAAAAAACATAAGAGAATAAATGAAAAAACAGTTATGACAATAACTATGACAGTAAAACAAGAATGAGTTTAAAAAGGGGGAGTGATTTGTAAAATCTGTTTTAGAGTTCTGTTTCATATGCTGTTGAGAGATGTATCCATAGATCCTCTCCATTATTGCCCCTCTCAAAGTGCACAGATTGATCTTTTAACTTCAATATTTAAAAATATTCCCGGGAGCATGCCCCCGGGACCCCCCTAGAGGATGTTTAGGTCCACTCCCCCACTTATACAAAAGTACGTACTTGAACCCCTGCGCTTACACCTATATGCCGTGAGCTGATTATCGAGCCTTAATCGTAATAGTCGCAGGTACACTGTGTGTGCGTGTGGGGAGTGTTGCAGTAGAAAGTTCCACTCTAGCGCCCGGTACATTGATGGGAATGTTTGAGCACCCTCTATGAAACGTCAAGCTACCCCTCAGCACCCCCAAAAGAAAATCTCTGGCGCCGCACTGAGCCTACAACCCCGTTTTGAAGAAATGTGCAGTGCAAAACAGGCTCATTGCAGCCACCTGGGATAAGACACACTTTTTTGCCAAATATCATTATTTTCATTTTTTTGCACAGATTGCAAAGTGGCAAAGTATTATAACTTATTGTTCTAGCGAAGGGATTGCACAATTGTATTATGTATTTATTTTTTGGAGCACACAGACTTATGGAGCATTGTTTCATTATCACTGTTCTAGCAATGGGATTTTTTTAATTTTTTTTTTTAAATAATGCTCACGCTCATATTGATGTATTGTAATAAATGTTAACTTGGCCCATTAAGTGACTATTTGTGTTGGGGGGGCCCGACTTTTTTATTTCTCTAAAGGGGGGCCAGAAGGAAAAAGTTTGAGAACCACTTCCCTTAATCCAACATCCTTAAAGTTGTTGGGTACAGATGACGTTAGTGTAGGTTAATCATCAACAAAAACAAAAGTGGGCTATTCCAATGTGTACAGGGCTAGAACACAATTCCTGAGGCATTTTAATTTTGTAAGACATAGCTGACTCATGCTTCTTTTGTAAATGTTCACACTTGCACTTGTTTTTTGAGGACAGAACATTCAGGTGCCTCAATTAATTAAAGTTAACATGTTTTTTTTTGTTTGCTCTATGGAAGTTATCTTGATGACCATGCATATCTATTATTGGGGGAGATAATCATGGTTACATCAGCTTAAAATGTTAACTAAGTCTCCATAGAGTTAATGACAAAACTGCAGACTCCTACATTAGCGCTTTCACAGATGTAAAACCAAAAATATTATAATGTGCAAAAATACAGAACTGTAGGTTACGTCTCACAGTTAAACATTGCACACTATATTATATTAACCCATCCTACATGTGATTTGGCATTTTCCATCCAAAATGTGGTCCATATTCTCTGACATTGTTGAATTTGGATCTTAATTATGTCCAACAAGTCCCTGATTGCTTTTGGTTAGCTCACCTCAGGGTGATATCTGTTAAAAATTCATTTCATACCTGAATTAATATCATAAAAGCGACGGAAGTGGAGTTAGACATATCAAATATTCACCAAACGTGACCATTGAAATGTGACAAATGCCGATTAATAAATAATTTATTAGCTCTTTTATCAGCCATCAAGTTTTCTCTTTTAAATGTTAGTTAGTCATTACTTTTCAACCTTCTCTGTCATGTCAGCAGGAGCATGCTGTTAAAGGGACTGACGCTTAAACGACAACATGAGAACATACTGCATGGTTGCAAATCCCACATGAACAAACTTTCACCACCCCAGCGTACACTTAATCAGTGTTTTTATCATACCACTATTTCTTAATGTTGTCCTCAGGCCATTCCTGTCCTGGAATGTATCACTCCTCAAGTATGTATAATATTTAAGGTCAATCATTCATAAGCATCCTAACATGAGTGGAAATGATGTTTTCTTGTGAAACAGTTAAATGTATTTGTTTGAGTTTAATCGGACACTTCAAATACTTAAACAAATGTAAACCCTTAAACATATATTATGTCATTTTCTCACAGAATAGGGCTCTGGATTAAAACAATAATGGAGTTATTAGATATGTCAAACGTTAACTAAGACACCCACGGTAGCAGGTAAATTCCATGACGGATTGGACAGTGTCCCGGCTGCTTTTTGTCGTCACGCCCCCTGTAGTTTGCTGCCAGGTGCAACAGACAGCTTATTTCTCAAAGTTTATGTTTTACCCTGCTTGAACTTATTCTCGCTTTTTTTCGAGGTATAGTTGCGCCATACACTAGAAATGTGTTCCTTTTCTACCTAAACATTAGCATGTAGTTTTAGTTTGTCCATAAAATGTGTCTCCTCTATTAAGCTATATATATATACATATATATAGCTTAATAGAGGAGACACATTTTACATATATATATATATGTACATTAAAAAAAAGCTTGTTTTTGTGTTTTGTTTTTTCGTGTAATACTGGCAGGAATGCATTGTGTGTTTTATACTATGAATTGTATTTTGATTCTAGATCTTTGTCTCCAAGTGTGTCTCAGAGCTGGCATGTAAAATGTTTTTTGGGTGGTCTTGTAAAAGTGTGTCTGTGAAAGGAAGGGAGAGACCTGAAGAGACTATTTTGAAGTTGCCTGGCTTTTCTCTGGCTCCCCCTTATGTGCTGTCACTGACCCGTGGTGTTATTAAGTCTCCAGGAGCACAAGATACAATTAAACAAAGTTGATACTGTTTTTCGCACAAATTGGACAAATTACACTTAAAATGCTTTAAATAAATTTTGATTAAAAGTGAAAATGTTTACCAACTAAAATCTCCCAATAAGAGTTTTGGCAGTAAAACTGTTAATGCTTGTGTGAGTGGAAACTCTACCTTTGGATTCAGCTATTTCAGGAGCAAATTCTATTACTCACAAAAGTCCAAAGACCAGAGAGTGGTGCAGGGAGGAACTGGGAGAGGAGGAGGAGGGAGGGTGAGGGAGCAGAGGGAGGGAAGTGAGAGACCAGTCTTTTGGATTTCTCATTAATGCAGTGTGACCCTCTCTTTCAGTTTTTTTTGAAAGCCCTCCCACTGACCATTATCAGCCCAGACCTTATATATGCAGCCTGCCGCATTTGTTGTGAGTAGATGCACTTTTCAGAGTTCGAACCCACAGCCAGTCACAGCCACTCTGCCTACCACCATGAGAGAGTTGAAGAGCAAGGATTTCTGGAGGGCCGTGCTGGCTGAACTGGTTGGCATGACCCTTTTCATTTTCCTCAGCATTTCAACAGCTATTGGGAACAAGAACAACTCCAACCCAGACCAGGAGGTGAAGGTGTCGCTGGCCTTCGGACTGGCCATTGCCACGCTGGCTCAGAGTTTGGGTCACATCAGTGGAGCCCACCTGAATCCTGCTGTCACCCTCGGGATGCTGGCCAGCTGCCAGATCAGCTTGTTGAAGGCCGTCATGTACATTGTGGCACAGATGCTGGGCTCTGCTCTGGCCAGTGGCATTGTGTATGGAGCACGTCCAAATACTACTGATGCACTGGGGCTCAACTCTGTAAGTACATGTCGTGTAAATGCTGTTGACAGAACATGTGATAATATGTCAAATTTGGGAAGTTTAACCCCCAACACTTCCAAAGAATGTGATGCACTGCGATGTGATTCAACAGGATATGTTTAAAGTGCCTTCACATTTCTGATGTCAACCACCCAGGGAAAACTGAGGATGTATGCAATTAATTTGGTGTTGTTTTTTGTGCATTCTGTCACTGCTTCATATTGAATGGTGACACATGGTTTAAGCATTTCTAACTGCAACAGCTGAAAATGAAAATCTGCAATGTCAACCCTTATTCTCAGCTGCTTTGGTAAACGTGGGGTTTTGCTCAATAAAACCGCTACACTCCTCGCTCTGATATCTGTAATGTGTATCATCAGCTGCATCCTTGCCAAAAAGCTTGTGAGTACAAAGGCATGATATCTGCTCACTTAGGAGAAACTGTTCTGCCCCATACACGGTGTGCCACAGCTGAATAACACTGATCAGGTTTTCCATGTGGCACTTTAGAGCCTGTGCCAAACTGCTGTCAGACTTGCTGGGCGATGCCAGCAGCTACTAAATGGGAAGTTATCCTGATGGGAAACGATCCGTCTAACTGACACAGACTGACCAACTGTTTTTGTTTTGGATCTTCTCTAACTCTCGCAGCTCACCGGTGTCACTCCCAGTCAAGGCGTGGGCATTGAGCTCCTGGCAACCTTCCAGCTTGTGCTGTGTGTCATTGCAGTCACTGATAAAAGGCGGCGTGATGTCACCGGCTCAGCACCCCTGGCCATTGGCCTCTCAGTATGCCTGGGACACTTGGCAGCTGTAAGTACCTCACAACCATCTCCAAAAGCAGTTTATCTAGAATTAGGCACAGTATGTAAACAGACATGATAGAGTGAAACAAATGTAATCTATTGCTATTGTTGAAGCTAATACCCCTCACCCCCTACTCTATAATACCACCAGACCATGTAGCTGAAGATATCCTCTCATGCTGTCTCTTTGTTGTTGAGTACAGATCAGCTACACAGGCTGTGGCATCAATCCCGCCCGCTCCTTTGGTCCGGCTTTGATCCTGAACAATTTCAAGGACCACTGGGTGAGTTAGAGATGGAAGCACAAAAGCTCTTTACGTGTGCCTCACATCTTTCCGCATGCATATTACATGTCAGGCTGAAATAACTCAATGAACCCAAAAGAGACTGATGACTCCATTACCTGTGAACCGGTTTTCATGAGTTAATCAGTTATGGTGTTCCTATTGTTTCACAATTAGCTGAGATATCGATAAAAGTAAACCTTTTGAACTTGATTATCTTTCTGAGATAACGCCAGTTTTAGGCATGTCAGGTGTTAACCAATGCCAAAGCAGAGACTCATCAGAGTTTTCCATTGCAGGTGTACTGGGTGGGGCCAATGTGTGGCGGTGTTGCAGCCGCTCTCGTCTACGACTTCCTGCTGTCCCCGAAATCCGATGACTTTCCCAATCGCATGAAGGTCCTGGTCAGCGGGCCAGTTGGAGATTATGATGTTAACGGAGGCAACGACGCTAATGTGGAGATGACGACGAAATAGTCCCCTGCAATCACAATCACTTAATTGCATTGTACATGTTTATGCTCCTGTAAAAAAATATATAGTGTAAGTTGTTTTTGTGTTAATGTGAAATACCAATGAGGATTGTGGTAACGGGTCAGTTAGTGTCACTTTCAAATTCTCTAGTTTGTTTGACCCCAACACACAAGTCGAGGAGGAAGTGTGCCGAAATATCTTCCCATATCAGTATTCTATGACGAGCCATTTTTTTGTATACTCTATGAGCCTGTAGTAGTTTTTTTTCTAATGGATAATGTATTATGTGTCACTTTTCTAAGTAAATAAAACACTTGTTGTTAAAAAAAACGTTGTGTGCTTTCTTGTCACTAAAAACAATGGGGCGTCAGATTTTATAAATTACCTTTTTCCTCCTCTTAGCAATCAGCTCTAACCAGTCAGGCCTGCAAAGCCGTTAAAATTATGAAACATGAAAAAAAAAAAAATTATATTGGATAATCATTATCTTGTTTAAAAGGGAAAATATTCCATTACATTATAAAGTTATATTCACCAGATCTGTTAGAGTGCAGTATATTGGGATTGAGATACATGTTAGTGTGTTTTCCATATTTTTTCCGGATGAAAACAGATTCATCCATGGCCAGATTAACCTTTCAGGGGCCCCCAGGGCAAACACTTTGCTGTTGGGCCTCTTCCTGCAGACCTCTAAGGGTTTAGGACCCCTAGGGGTGTGAGGCCCCTGATGATGGTGCGGACCGTTGGTAATCCAGTCTTGGATTTAACTGAAAATAAATTAGTGTCCGGAGTCTGCATTCCAGAAGAACTTAAGCCAAATGATCTTATTTATTATTCCTTTTCAAACATGTTTCAGCTTCTGTATTTCTCAATGACTGCCACGACAATTGTACAATTTGTTTGGGGAATGCTAATAAAGCATGCTAATCAGAGAAGAAGTGAAAGTACAGACTTTCTCAAAGGCAAGTCAGACAAACAAAAGCTGAACCACACTTAAAAAGATTGATTGTTTTTTAAATACATGTGAAAGATATAGAACTTAAACAGAGATATTAACGCTGTGTGTGTGTGTGTGTGTGTGTGTGTGTGTGTGTGTGTGTGTGTGTGTGTGTGTGTGTGTGTGTGTGTGTGTGTGTGTGTGTGTGTGTATTGTATATTTGTAAACACCTGTTATTAATAGGATCATGGACTTATCAGCATGCATTTAACTGCATTTAAATGATCGCATCTTGTCTCTCTAATGCTTTGGACAAGGTTCAACACTGGCTGACCAACATTTGCTTACAGTTAAATGTAAAAAAAACAGTATGCATGATGTTCAGTAAACGACCAGTCAAAATCGAAGGATCCAACGTGTTTTTAAACGGAGCAGAAATAGAACTCTCCCACTTCAAGTATCTTGGAGTCATACTGGACTCGAACTTGACTTTTAAGAAACATATCCAGAAAGTATCCAATACCGTTAAATTCAACTTGCAAAATGTTAAACAAATTAGACCCTTCTTAACTGTCAATGCTGCAAACTCATACCTCCACTGTATGCTTCTATCCCACATTGAATACTGTTTTACAAACTGGTCGTTTGCTTGTGCCACAAACCAGAAACCAATAGAACAGCTGTACAAGAGAGCTATCCAGGTGTCTGACAGAAAGCCATATTCATACCACCACTGTACCATCCTTGAAAAACACAATTTCTTGAGTTTTGACAATTTTAAGTCTTTTAAAAGTATGTGTGTTTACATGGACTGGCCCCCCCTCCCTTAGGGGAATTCATCCACAGAAAACACACTGGACGCTGCACTAGGTCAGAAACCAGAGGAGATTGTGAGGTCCACCGTAGACGGACCACTTATGGACAAAAATGTCCTATCCATTAAAGGCAGCTCACTCTGGAATAGCCTCCCAACTGAGATACAGGATTGTCCCACTCTCAATAGCTTCAAAGGTCAACTCAAAGAATGGATGAGAAACCAACAGACGTGCAATCACCGCTAAATGCACTTTAACACAGGGGTATCTCCTCTTGCACTTTAGGTAGCACTTTAATCTTCTCTTGCACTTTATATGTCGTTGCTGCTATATTGTATTACCATGACATAAATACTTGTGTATGCTGCTCTTGCTCTTTTGCACTTTTGGCATATCATGTATTTTGTTTTTGCTATGTTTGTAAAATGTAAACTCCTTAAATGTTTTATGTGAGGGACTGCGGATGGAATTTAGCTCAGAGCTAAATCTGGCACTGTTACGCTTGATACATTTGAATGTTTTAAGTGTTCATTACTGTGCATTGTCCCTGCAAAATAAACGATTAAATAAATAAATAAACTGACATTCTCCTCGTGGTGATATTAAGTTGCCACAGAAAATACGGTTGACTCTAAGCCATCAAAACATTATGAATCCTCAGTGGGAAATATTGGCCTACATTTTGGCCACAGATACTCAGCTTTCGTTCCAATATCAAAGTGTTTTCTTACCGTCCACTTGTTGTTGTTGATTGATAGCTAGCTCCTCTTGCTCATGTTTTCAACAGATCCAATAACAGGTTGCCAGGTTGGTGCAACCGTCTGCCCAACATCGCATGCAGGGGATTTCACTGAGCCAACCTCTCTCCAAAGAAATGTTGAACCTGGCTACATTTTTAGCTGGACTGCAACACAAGGTCATAAATTATCCGTGGTGGTGGTGGGGGAATAAAATGTGATTTAAGGATATCCTCAAAGGCTTAGTAAGATTTGTATCCCAACCTGCTGAGAGGAAAACTGAACGTAAGACTCAACTGAAGCTTTGATCCTGCAGTCTAGATAAACTGCTGGAGATTAACAGACAAATCCAAATTGGACCCACTGCACATAAGAAACTTGTTATCATCTTTTAGACAATCTCAAATGGGTTTTTGTTTCAACACTTGCTGTTCATTAATTATGATTTTTTTTTTCTTCACTTATTTCTATCAACTATAGGAGGGAAACTATTTAGGTTGTAAGTTACATTTCCCTTGCTTAACAGACCAGCATACATATTGATGATATACTTGACTTGCTTCTACTTCTGCATGATTACATGTTCTGTGTGTCTCTTATAATCTTAGGTGAGGTTCAACTCTCATGACAGACCACATTGATGAATCCTCTCAGGGGTTCTTCAGAAAACCCTGCATGTTGATGTGATATATTCCTCTGAAAGACTAGATTTTGGGGGGATGGTTCATATGTTAATCTTATTTACATCTGAAAGCCAGGGATGTGAAAGTCATGGGTGAATGAAGCGTGCAAGTGAAGAGGTTTTCCCACTGACACGGGATTCCTTTGGAAGGCTAAGGCTGTCCACATCAAGAGAAAACCTCCTTCTCTCTGACAAATCAACTGGGTGGAAATAAATGATATTTGCTTGATCATATCATAACACATCTGTTTCAGCAACTGTTTATATTTTTATTTGAGGCACTTTCAAACTGATATATACCAAAAAAAGCACTGTAATGAAAAAACATCCAGATCAAAAGTGAATGTTATCTGCATGTGATTATGTTGTATTACATCTTAGCTCTTAACACAAAGACCTATCCGCTTATGTCAATAGCTTTCATGTATTTAGCTAATTTTGTTTCATCAATTGGCTAAATGTTCTCGAATATAATTTGGAAAAGAGGTAAACCCGTTGAACTGCAGCATTTAAAGATATTTTTTATATTTAGATTGTGATTTATATTTATTCCACTAGCTACATTTTTTACTTATTCCCCCATTGCATAACACAAATAATGTGTTTCTAAGGCTGTTGCTGATGAATGACCAAATACTGCTGTGTATTTTAATTATAATATAGCTCTGTTTCAGTTAGTCCACTCATATTGACTATACTTCATATGAATGTAGGATATGTGCAGATGTTTGGCGTCTGGAGATGGATGTAGGGGCTTAAGAAATGCTGCAGCACAGTATAAGTTATGAACATGCCAAGTCCAAAAAGATTTTTCATCAAATTAAATATTGTTTGACAAGAGTTGTCAGGCCCATAGAGCTGCTCCTACTCATAAGGTTATAAAAGCATAAACTTTGTCCTTCCTGTCAGTTCTTCACGATTATCTCTCCACTCTCCTATCATATGTACTTTATGATGTGCACTAATTTGCTGCACAGCTCTTCGAGGCTGCCCTTCGGAAGTATTACGTCCTTCAACCTCTCAATCATGTTATCATGTCTCATCTCATTTGTCTTGACTGCAAATGATAGTCACATAGCAACATATCCGTAAAAATGGTTTTGAATGTTTCAAAAGGTCTCCAGCTGACCTCAGATAGATAGAAATGACTGTTCATTTTGAGAAGTTAAAGAAATAACTGAATTTGAAAAAGCAAGATACGTATATATATTAGAATTGCTAGAAATGTCTTTTACAAAGAAGAATGGTCTTCCTTTTGGGTGGACCCTTGTTGCCACAGTCAAAGGTAATGCTTTGACAGGTTTCTCTATATATCTTCTGACAAGAAGACAAGAAGCAGTGTGACCCTTTAACCCATCAGTCTGTTCACACAGACACACTGAGAGGCAGAATGGGAAACTGGTTTCCTTGCTGAGAATTCAAAAGATCCCATTTCCTTCACAGCGGCATATGAGTGATGTTGGCTTCAATGCAGCCTTCCCTGCATGACACATGCTCAGAATAGAAGAAGATGGAAAGATAGGGAAACCTTTGACAAAGACCTGCCACAAGTAATGGGCAGGGAGTGTCCTTCACACATCTGGATGCTGTTCACAGCTTGGATTCCACATTTGCCTGGAAATAAGCCAAATAACCTTAAAAGATATCATTTTTAAAGCTCTGGATACCCTTTTTTGATTTAATGTTACAGCAATCATAATTGAAATTGCAGATTAAAGACGAAGCATTGATTGAATTATGCTTGCAAATTGCTGATTGCTGCGTGAGAAATGTTGCACTTAAATGTGCACAAACCTTGCTATTTTTTATCTGATCAATTATCTACATATAACATTTCTAATTCACTCGGTTCTTCTCTCATAAAGTAACAGTTTGAAGTATATTTAATGAGTTGTGATTAACAGTAAAAGCAGCACTCTGTTTCACTTGTACTGAAGAGAAGTTCATTCTCATTGGTTGAAATCAACACCTCATCAGGCCTGATGTTATCCAAAGTAACCCACTTTTGTGTTTTCAATTGGGTTTCTGTTTGAAGCAAATATCAGCCACAGCAAAGGTGTATCACTTATAACTGCCCAGAATATGTCTGTTAGCATGAAGTGGACGGTTCTCTGAGTAGCCATGGCAGAAATTAAAACAGGGGCACTTTGGAGGGCAGTTCTGGCTGAGTCTCTGGGAATGATCATCTTTATCTTCATCGGCCTCTCAGCTGCAATAGGGGACCGAAATAATGCTTACCCTGACCAGGAGATAAAGGTTGTGTTAGCCTTTGGCTTGGCCGTGCAACATTGGCCCAGTGTATCGGTCACATCAGCGGTGCCCACCTGAATCCTGCCATCACCCTCGGCCTCCTGGCCTGCTGCCAGATAAGTATGCTCAGGGCCTTTTTTTTTTTTTGTATTCTCTTTTTATTCAGCTTTTCACATGTTTACAGTCATAGATAATACAATATTCTCTGTAAGCCTTCTGTAGTTAACACTGAAATCACAAATCAAATGTACATATTTGTGGACAATACTGACCTTCAAACATGCTAACATAGAAAGAACATAAACACGAACAGGGTTATGGGGTGTGCCTGCAACTTATTCAAACAAGTGGGGGATAGAAATAAAAATATTAAAAACAAAAATATATAAAGGTCCCTTCTAGACAAATGATGGTCGTATTGGTGTAACATATATTATCCATTTTTCCCATCTTGACAAAAAGATTCCCTGTTGCAGTCTCAAAGCAAGGGTTATTATTTCCATCTTAAAAATATCATACACAATGTCAATCCACTCATCCAAAGTAGGTTTTCCTGGTTTTAACCACATTCTGGTGTTGGCCTTCTTGTAAGCAGCACTCAGGATTCGAAACAGATATCTATCTTTAGAGGAAAACATTTCTGGTGGTAAAGCACCAAAATATAACGATTCAAATTTAAATGGCATGTCTACCTGAAAAACCTTTTGTAAAACTCCATGAACCTGCTGCCAGAAAGGATTCAATGATGTGCATTTCAAGACCAGAATATATGAAAATGGTTTGCGATAACTAAGAACTACATTTCCTTCCCTTTCCCATTTTTGTTTTACATACAGCGAGTTACCTTTTGTTTGTTGTAAACTCCTATAGATTTTTGAGACAACTTTCTTGTTTGAGCCCTCAAGATAGGCATCTTTAAAAACTTTTAACAAAGTGTTATCCCAGTGCACTTGTGTACTCTCCCTCTGTATTTGATCGATGTAATGAAGAACTTGAAGGAACCTGTAAAAATCATCACGTTTCAAGTCAAACTGCCCCTTCAGATTCTGAAGAAGAAATGTGCAGTGTAAGACCAATGAAGTCCTAAACTAATAAAAGATTGGAAACCATTTTAGATGTGTTCCCCACCCCCCGACGCTGTACCACCTTAGTACCTGAAGAGTCTAGTAACGGGATTAAATAAATATTTACATTAGAGCCTTCCGTCCTAGTTTCTTGTGCAAGACCTCTACTTTCCTCTATAAATGACTTATTATACTTCCTGTTTACTCTTCCTATGAGTGACTCATGAGACCTTGGGTTTTACTATTGCCACTCCAAGGGAGAGTCATGACGACCCTACGTACATTTACCGAGACCGATAGGTCTCTTCTAGTAACCTATGTCACGAGCGAATTTTTCTCGTTCGTTTTTCTCAATCTGTTCAAATTGTTCTCTTAATTTTGTTGACCTTGTTTTAGTATTTCTGAGTGTACTAGTATATTATTTTCCTTCGACGAGGTTTTCTTTTTCTTACTTTTGTTTACTTATACATGATTTCTACAGTTTTTGTCACGGTAAAAGTGTTTTGTCTTTTATGATAGCTTCCTCCTCCTTTATACGTCACTTTGACTAATCGGATATTCTCGACTTTTTTGGATAGTTCGTCTCCTTAAGTTAATTAATTTTTATTTTAAGGATAATGATTAAGGTATGTGCATATGATTTGATTTTCTTTATGGTTTTATCAAAACTTCCTATAATACCTTTTACGAAAATAGACGGGAACGGGTTCTGAGTTTAAACTCCCCTCTCTTCTACCTCCTTAAAGAAATTCCACCTAATGCAAGAACCGAGGAATTTGAAGCACTATTACACTACCGTCCCTTCCAGTCGCCATCAGTCCATATCGTGTAGAATTTTAAGCTTATTCACGAGGGTCCGGGCCTTACCCAAAGGAAGCCTTACCATTGTTCCACTAACCCTTCTCAATTAAACCATGGATGGTAGGATGAAATTGACTCCAAGAATTCCTCTCTTGTAATTTGGAGGGGGACCTTTCTTCCGTAGTAAAGTGAATAAGGTTTTCCTCCCTTTCCTATTTTGACTTACGTCAGTAAAATCTTCGGTTAATCGTCACAACTTGTCCTAAATATTTATAGAAAATGGGTATTAATATGATCGGTTGCTTTATCTCCGCTAAAGGCCGTAATGGGCGCTGTAATTACTAATCAGGAAACTAGTCTGCCCCTAAACATGCTCTGTCTGTAAGGAAAATAAAAATTGGGTCCTGTTATAGTCGTTCCATGTGAATGTATATTAATTGGTATAATAAGGTTCTGTTGTTACAACCTTCACAGTCAATAATCAACCACGAATCTACGTCTTTTTCGTAAAATTACACCAGTTATAAACCTGAAAGGGACAAATTTCATCAAAATTTATGTAAACCCTAAAGATGATCATGGAAAATATTTTTGATTCTAGTAACGAGATATAAAACCATATACTGGGTCCCGCTCTTAGTTTACTTGCCTACGAGCAAAGTTTAGGAAAGGTAACCTCGCCACCTTGCTCTGTCGCGACGGCGTAGATCGGAGAGAACAAAACACTAGAAATAAGCTTGGGAGACTCGGTCACCTAGAATTTATTTGTCATAGTTCCCTTATCATTACTTCCCCCACCTTGTTTTCTAGAGAGAATAAACTACTAAACTGTATAAACGACATAATAGGTCGGGTCTTAGTTAGAGACCAGTAAATAAAATAGTAAAAAATACTTGTTATACCTAGAACGAGACCATATGTTCACCTTCGAAAACTTCTTTGTGTAAAACGTCAAAAATTCATGACGGGGAGTCATTTTGACTTCTTGTTCGATATGTAACTCCACCCTACGACTTAGGGTACTCATAAACCCTCATTTATGCAAGGTTATCTATACTGTCTTTGGTCAAAAGTGAATTGATGGCATGGAAACTTCGGTCTCTTCCCCTCTCGTGCGTTCTGTATTCCTTCACCCCGGAACAAGGACAAGAGGTCAAAATCAAGTGCCGTAGACTTACGTCGCCAGGTTTACCCATAAAACGGCCCCTCTGACCGCATAGAGACACCCACAGGTCAGGGAAGCGTCGATCTTCGATTAGACTCGGTTAGGTAAAGTCCTTACCCTACTTGTATGAAGTTCCCATGTAAACCGTCACCTGCTTCCGCGTTCTAATTTATAGTCTCAAATGTTAACCGATTTTTGTTCCCTACCTACAGGCCCGTGAGGGCGTACAAAAAATCGATATAAAGCGCCGAGTTAAATCTGCGTAATATACGACCTCGTTAGATTTCATGCACGATCTACCTTCCTCTAACTCTCACGACATAGTCTTCTTAAAGCGTAAGTTCCGACGTAATCCCTATTCCAGAACTACTTAATTTGATTTGCTTGACTGCTTTGGCGTACCTAGACAGAAAGCCGAATTCCACACCTTCGTCTCGACCACTGGGTTTTACGTGAACTCCCTCGACATTTCACAAATTTCTACCACACACCTACTAGTCTGGAAGACCGGAACCTTCTACCCTGCGTTCTACATTCACAACCAGAGTTTTCCGGACTGTCGGAATGACGTGTCAAGAAGTTGGTCCTTCGTT
>NW_011337196.1:291808-297627 GCF_000735185.1 Notothenia coriiceps
ACTAAATGGCCTGCCTTTTAGTCCTGTGGACCATTGCTCGCATCGGTGCTAGACTACCTCGTTCGTCTGGCTGTGTCACGCCCCGAGGTAGAGACACCGGCCTGCGGGGCCCAGGACTAAAGCAGGCATTTAAGTCTCTGTACCCCTCAGGACCTGGCTGTTCGTTCGAACCGGCCGATTGGCAGCCGCCTCCGAGAAGTTGCCACTTTTGCCCGGTGTTACGGGCGTACTCGGCCCCAACCAAGCTATCGGAGACCGTACAACGTCGGGCTCCGGTCCTGCTCGTCTGGACGCCACGACGCGACACAGGCTTTAGAAGTTGGGCGTCTCGGCTCGGAGACTAAGGGACCAGGAGACCACACTCCCTCTCTGCACAGGTAGAACAAGCGGTAATACGCTGCACCCTTCCTGCGCGAGCATCGCCACGCAAGCGACCTCTTTTCTCTTAGTGTTGACAGCAATTAGCTCTTTTTTCGGCTGCCACTCAAAATAAGAGTTCTTATAATTGACTCACCATATTAGGGAAAAATAGAAGATGAGGAGACCACCACTCTCTCTTTTTTTCTTTTTGCAGGAGCGATGCACATTTCTATGTTCTATCACTCCCTTCGGTGTTGCGGTGTGTGCACACCAACGACCGAACTTTTTAGTTTTGGAATGGAAAAAAAGGCTTCTTTTTGCCGCTCCAGCTAAAACGTTATGATTGACCACCAATCATAATTGTCAGAAGGAACGTCTTCAATATACTTATCGGCGCTCGCGGGCAGCTGCTTCAATCGAACTACGAACCTAGGTCAGATCACTCTGGACACTCGATTCGCCGATGTTATATCTCTAACACGAGTACTCCTCTTCTCCACAAACTTACTGCGTACGCCGCATCGCGTTCGATGAATATCCCACCTAAGCTGGGACTGGACTGCAGTTCTAGTTGGTTCGGATAGTCCTAACCGCATTACTCTAACTCGAAGACAAGGGCGTCCTGACCCGACAAGCTAGCTTGGCAAGCTAACCGTCGGCGGAGGCTCTTCACGGTGAAACGGGCACAATGCCCGCATGAGCCGGGGTTGTCGATAGCCTCCTTGGCATGTTGCAGCCCGAGGCAGGGCGAGCAGACCTGGTGTGCGTCTGTGTCCGAAATCTTCAACCCGCAGAGCCGAGCGTCCGATTCCCTGGCTCCTCTGGTGTGAGGGAGAGACGTGTCCATCTTGTTCGCCATTATGGCGACGTGGGAAGGACGCGCTCGTAGCAGGTGCGTTGCTGAGAAAAGAGAATCACAACCTGTCGTTAATCCGGAGAAAACGCGACGGTGTAGATTTTATTCTCAAAGAATATTAACTGGTGTGTTAATACCTTTTTTATCTTCTACTCCTCTGGTGTGAGAGAGAAAAAGAAAAAACGTCCTCGCTACCGTGGTGTCGGTAGTGAGGGAAGACAAAATCAAAACCTTACCTTTATTTCCAAAGAAAAAACGGCGAGGTCGATTTGCAATACTAACTGGTGTGTTAGTATTAACAGTCTTCTTGCAGAAGTATATGTAGAAGTAGCCGGCGAGCGCCCGTCGACCGAAGTTAGCTTGGATAGCTTGGTTCCGTCTGTGGACTGTGTGAGCTAGCCCGGCTACCAATATAGAGATGTGCTCTGAAGCGAGAAGAGGTGTTTGAATGACGCATGCGGCGTAGCACAAGCTACTTATAGGGGGTGGATTCCCTGACGCTGACGTCAAGATCACCAGCCAATCAGGATTGGCGTAATGAGATTGATGCTTCTGTTTGCTCCGCAATGAAGCGCATCCCATAGTGAGACATCGAACGGAGTGTTACGAATGAGAACTACAATTCATCAATCATGTTCTCCTCTCAATCACGACTGAACATTTTAACCCCTCTTTTTGTAGGACAGACATTTATAAAATAACCCTTCCAACACTAAATGATTGCTTCTATTAGCTGATTTAAGATTAAAATGTTATCTTGTTAATGTTTTAGAAAACATATCCATCAACCGTTTTCGTTGTGAATAAGAAACAGTTCCACTTGAATCCCCCACACCAAACATTTATTATATTGTGACAAGCCAAAGAGGGTTGCACTTTGTTTTTACTCCTACTTTAATCCATCAACACGTTTTCTTTAGTTTGTACAATTATTTATGGTTGTGTATACAATCTGCATTCATGCCTGGATTAATATGGCGTAACAGCAGCAAACTCTGTGTATGGTATGTATCACCTTTGAACCTAAATACTAAACAAACTCATGTGATATTCAAGCCCACTGTGACCTTGACCTCCCCTTGACATTTTTACTATCTGCTGCTGTTATAGCCATCTGGTTCCATTAGCTGGACATTTTAAATCTTTTCAGGACATTGACAACTCTTACATAAATTACTCAAACGGGGCTTCTCGCTATATTTATACTTTTTGTTTTTTCCAGCATTCTCCACATTCCACTATCCTAGTCTGAGCACCTCACAAGTGACATCCCTCCGCATCTCCAGCAAGGGTGGAGGAGAAATAAGCAGAAAACAGTATGGAGTGCTCTGAGAGGATGATAAGAAGCAGAGATATCTATTGTACGGTAAAATGTGAAATATTGTGCAATCACTTCCCTTAAGTATTGTGCAACGTTAAAGTTCTGCACTTCCCTTGATACAGCGCACATTTTTTTTTTTTAAACAGAATTGTTATGACGTCGGCATGACCGGCGGAAGTTACACTTTGAAACCTTAGAAAACTATGAGGGCGCTCTAGGACACAGGTTTGCAATGTACATTTTGAGGATGGAAGGGCAATAAGCGGCGTCAGGGGGCCCCCTAAGCACCCCCAAGAAATGTATGTATTTTTTATTTTTATGCGTGAAATTCATAATTTGAAAAATGATTGAATCGAAAATAATATGCTACAGTACAGTACACGTACATCTGGGTCTCTGTGTTTCATTCAAGCTCGGCTCTGTGTGTGTGTGGAACGAGCCATTTTGTGTGTGCGTGCGCGAGAGAGCGAGAGAGCGAGAGAGCGAGCACCGGTCCTGGAGATTGTTGTTGTTAGCATCTGGTGCTAGCTACGCTAACGAATATAAGAAGCTTTTTCAACAACAAGATGGAGGGAGAACTCTCGCCTGTCAGACTGAGAGTACGATACGATACGATAATACTTTATTTGTCAGATCAAGTCTGAAATTTGACTTGCGTCACAGCAGCTCCATGTCCAACATCAACAGACAAGTATCCAGACACAATACATGAAACACAAACAACAAACATTTAACGTAACAGCACAATCAGTGAGAGAAAACATGCTCAAGAGCCTTCAGCGTGCATTTGATCTGGGATTTAGCTCTGTATTTACTGTGAGGATTGACTGATGCACAAAGGAGTGCTTCATTCTGACTTTATTGAATCGTGGGACCCTGTATCTCCGATTAGAAGGGTAGCAGTCATCATTCTTCAGATACTCAGCTCGGTGAGGTAAAGGACTCTCTCCAGTTGTTTAAATTAGCCGACTGAGATTAGTTATCTCAGTGGTTCGTCTCAATTTAATATTATATATATTGATTAATATAAACAATTATTTTATTAATTAAATATAAACAATTATTTCTGGAGGCCCACACGTTTATGATCGATCATTTTATAGTTATAAAAAAAATAAGAGAATAAATGAAAAAACAGTTATGACAATACTATGCAGTAAAACAGAATGGTTTAAAAAGGGGGAGTGATTTGTAAAATCTGTTTTATGAGTTCTGTTTTCTGTTGAGAGATGTATCCAAGATGCTCTTCATTTTGCCGCTCTCAAAGCTGCCACCAGATTGATGTTTTAACTTCAATATTTAAAAATATTCCCGGGGAGCATGCCCCGGACCCCCCTAGAGGATGTTTACGCGTCCACTCCCCACTTATAAAAATAGTACTTGACCCCTGCGCTTACACCGTATATGCCGTGAGCTGATTATCGAGCCTTAATCGTAATAGTCGCAGGTACACTGTGTGTGCGCTGTGGTAGGTTGCAGTAGAAGTTTCCACCTCTGCGCCCGGTAATTGATGGGAATGGTTTGGTGACCCTCTATGAAACGTCAAGCTACCCCTCAGCACCCCCAAAAGAAAATCTCTGGCGCCGCCACTGAGCCTACAACCCCGTTTTTGAAGAAATGTGCAGTGCAAAATCAGCTCATTGCAGCCACCCTGCGGATATAGACACACTTTTTGTCCAATATCATTATTTTCATTTTGTTTGCCACAGATTGCAAAGTGGCCAAAGTATGTATGGTACTTATTGTGTCTAGCGAAGGGATGCACAATAAGTTATAATACTTTGCACCACTTTGCAATCTGGTTGCAAAAAATTAAAATAATGGGATATTGGCAAAAGAAGTGTGTCTGGTATCCCAGGTGGCTGCAATGGCCCTGTTTGCACTGCACATTTCTTCAAAACGGGTTGTAGGCTCGTGGCGGGCGCCGAGATGATGTTTCTTGGTGCTGGGTAGGGGTAGCTGCGTTTCAATAGAGGTACTGCAAACGGGATTCCCATCAACTGTAGCCGGGCGCTAGAGTGCGAGAACTTTCTTACTGCAACACTCCCTCACACGCAGCACACAGTGTACCTGCGTACTATTTACGATTAAGCGCTTCGATAATCAGCTTCACGGCATATAGGTAAGCCAGGTCAAGTGACTATTTGTATAAGTGGGAGTGCGATCCTAAACATCCTCTAGGGGGGGCTCCGGGGGCATGCTCCCCCGGGAATTTTTAAATATTGAAGGTTAAAAGCATCAATCTGGGCACTTGAGAGCCAAAATGAAGAGATCTATGGCATACATCTCGTCAACAGAAAACAGAACTCCTAAACAGATGTTACAAATCACGTCCCCTTTGTGAAACTCATTCTTGCTTTTGGACTGTCATAGTATTTTCATAACTGTTTTTCATTTATTCTCTATTTTTTTGTATAACTATAATGATTCCATTATAAACGTGTGCTCAGAAATAAATTGTGTTTGATAGTTAATTAGTAAAGTAATTGTTTATATTATCAGTGATATATATATGTGAATTAGAGAACCACTTGAGAATAACTAATCTCAGTCGTAATTGTAAACAGACTGAGAGAGTCCTTTACCTCACCTTAGCTGAGGTTATCTGAAGAATATGAACTGCTACCTTTCTAATCGGAGATAATCCAGGTCCCACGATTCAATAGAAGTCAGAATGAAGCGACTCCTTGTGTCATCAGTCAATCCTCAGTAAATACAGAGCTAATTCCCAGATCAAATGCACGCTGAGGCCTCTGAGCATGTTTCTTCACTGATTGCTGCTGTTACGTTAAAATGTTTGTTGCTTATGTGCTTCAGGTGTGTATTGTGTCTGGATACTTGCTGTTTGGATGTTGACATGAGCTGTGCTGTGACGCAGTCAAATTTATGACTTATCTGACAAATAAAGTATTATCGTATCGTTTCTACTCTCAGTCTGACAGGCGAGAGTTCTCGCCTCCATCTTGTTGCTGAAAAGCTTCGTTATATTTCGTTAGCGTAGCTGAGCAGCCAGATGCTAACAAACAACAATCTCGCAGGACCGGTGCTCGCTCTCACGCTCTCTCGCTCTCTCGCGGCACGCAGCACAGCAAGAAATGGCTCGTCCACACACAGCACAGAGCCGATGCTTGAATGAAACACAGAGACGCCAGATGTAGCGTGTACGGTACTGGTAGCTATTATTTTCGATTCAATTATTTTTCAAATTTGAATTTCAGCGCCATAAAAATAAAAGAATCATACATTTGCGTTGGGGGGCTTAGGGGCGCCCTGACGCCGCTT
>NW_011337196.1:297784-301325 GCF_000735185.1 Notothenia coriiceps
TCAGGTAACACAGATACTAACACTCACTCAGTCACTCAGGTAACACAGATACTAACACTCACTCAGTCACTCAGGTAACACAGATACTAACACTCACTCAGTCACTCAGGTAACACAGATACTAACACTCACTCAGTCATCCAGGTAACACCTGCAGATACTTAGGGATTCACCTGTGCAGACTCTCTGTTCCTAATGAATACATGACTGTAACGCTGATGTTCCTGCAGCTCCAGGCGAAGGTGTGCTCGCTGACGGAGGCTCTGCAGGGATTGGAGCAGAAGAAGAGGCAGCTGGAGGAGAGTCAGGACGCTCTGATGGAGGAGGCGGCCAAGCTGCACGCTCAAGGTCAGTCGCCATGGTGATAGGAAACGCTGCTCTCTAATTGGCTGACGTTCGGTTAACATTGAACACATTCATAACACCGTGTGTGTGTGTGTGTGTGTGCAGGTCAGATGCAGCACGGGAAGGTGACGGATAAAGAGAAGGAGCACATGAGCCGCCTGCAGGACGCAGAGGAGATGAAGGTACGGGTGGATCTGCAGCAAGACACTCAGTAACTGTTGAAGTGTCCCAGAGCCTCTGTGTTGTGATGTTCACAGGATTTAGTAAAGAAGGCTATTCATCAGAACAGTTTGTTGTTAATACCTACTGTAGGTTGATATTAAATAATGAAGTGACGTGTGTTGCCGTGCAGAGGACTCTGGAGGAGCAGATGGAGAACCACAGAGAGGTTCACCACAAACAGCTGAGCCGCCTGAGAGACGAGATCGAGCTGAAGCACCGAGAGGGGGAGCGCCTCAAAGAGTACGTGTTACATATATATTACATCATATGTGTTACAGGGTGCAGACTAATTAAACCAATACAAATAGTGAAAGAAATAACAAGAGAAATAAAATTGAGAGAATTGTGAGAAAAATCTATATTTTCCCAACAAGAATGTCTTGAGATGTGCAAGAGGAGTCTTTTTACACGTAAATGGAATATAATATTTAGAGAAATAAAGATGCAAACAGGTTAATGTTTCTGGTTGTTCTTTACAGAGTCCAGGTATTTAATAATCTGAATTGGGATGAAAATGTCTCTCAGTCTGGTGGTTTTAGTCCTGATGCTGTCCCTGAGTCTGGTGGTTTTAGTCCTGATGCTGTCTCTGAGTCTGGTGGTTTTAGTCCTGATGCTGTCCCTGAGTCTGGTGGTTTTAGTCCTGATGCTGTCTCTGAGTCTGGTGGTTTTAGTCCTGATGCTGTCTCTGAGTCTGGTGGTTTTAGTCCTGATGCTGTCTCTGAGTCTGGTGGTTTTAGTCCTGATGCTGTCCCTGAGTCTGGTGGTTTTAGTCCTGAAACTGTCCCTGAGTCTGGAGGTTTTAGTCCTGAAACTGTCCCTGAGTCTGGTGGTTGTAGTCCTGATGCTCTCCCTGAGTCTGGTGGTTTTAGTCCTGATGCTGTCCCTGAGTCTGGTGGTTGTAGTCCTGATGCTGTCCCTGAGTCTGGTGGTTTTAGTCCTGATGCTGCGGTACCGCCTGCCAGACGACATCAGACAGAACAGTTTATAAGGTATGTAAGGGAAACTTCTGCAGCAATGGAGAGTCAGGACTCAGAGAGACACAAGGAGAGTTGGAGCTTTGATGTCAAACACTGATGTTTATTACAAGTATCGGCCGGAGAAATTCACATCACAAGTCACACAGCCAGAGATTCTGACTGCCCTGGTGGTTTGCAATGTCAAAATCTGACCAGCCTCTCTCTCAATAGACCTTTTAACATGTTTGGCGTGTGTTACCATTAGCGTACCGCACCGCTGTCGAACAACGCCGACACACCGGCCTCGTCCGATCCACCACTCGCACTCCATCGTTATTGTAGTCCGCAGGGAACCCGAAATATTCCCACACAGCTGATTTAAAAGAGGCAGGTGGGTTCTAGCTCCTGTGTGTTATCTGAACTCGCCTTACTAACTTTTCTTCTTCTTGTATTTTGTTCGTTTTGTTGTTGTGTTTTCTTCTTGTTCTTCATTTGTTGTTTTAGGGCGGCAGGCAAACAGCTTTTAGGCGCAATACCGCCCCCTGGATTATAAATAGTGTAGTGAATACTGCCCTGAATGACAGACCTTTTTTCCCACTCGTAAAAAAAAGGCGTATTCGTCGTGTGACTGCATGCACCGAACCGTGACGTCAAGGAGCGAATACGGATACCGTTACACCCCTAACAGGGTGCAAACTCAAAGAGTCCATACATATTTCCATCCATCTTCTCCCGCTTATCCGTGGTCGGGTCGCAGGAGTGGCAGTTCTAGCAGAGAGCCCCAAACTTTCTTTTCCCTGGCCACATCAATATCAATATCCATACATATTTATGAAATGATATACAGTATGATAGTGAGCATGCTGATGTGATGTGTTTCCTCAGTCTGACCCAGGCTCTGCAGCTGGAGGTCAGGAAGCTGCAGTCAGACTGCGACAAGCTGAAGGCTGAGGACCACAACAAGGAGCAGAAACTGCAGAAACTCATGTGAGTTGGTGCACGTCCAACAATACATCACTATAACATGATAATATCATGTGAAGATATAACATCAGCTGTTTGTGTTGTGAGCTCTCAGGTTCCTGAACGAGAAGAGGGAACAAGCCAAAGAGGACCTGAAGGGTCTGGAGGACACGGTGGTGCGTGGGTCTTATATCTTTATTAGATGTCTCTATATTAGATGTCTCTTTATTAGATGTCTCTATATTAGATGTCTTATTGTGTGTCCTCCCACAGGCCAGAGAGCTGCAGACTCTGAACCACCTTCGGAAAGTGTTCATCGAGGACCTCGGGGCTCGAGTCAGGAGCGTAAGAAAACTTCTTCTACCGACCATTTATTAAAACAACAGTTAAACACATCAACTTTGAAAGGGTCCTCTCCTGCTGATGTTCACGCTTTAATGTTCGTGCTTTAATGTTCGTGCTTTAATGTTCGTGCTTTAATGTTCGTGCTTTAATGTTCGTGCTCTAATGTTCACACTTTAATGTTCACACTTTAATGTTCACACTTTAATGTTCATGCTTTAATGTTCATGCTTTAATGTTCACACTTTAATGTTCACACTTTAATGTTCACACTTTAATGTTCATGCTTTAATGTTCATGCTTTAATGTTCACACTTTAATGTTCACGCTTTAATGTTCGTGCTTTAATGTTCATGCTTTAATGTTCATGCTTTAATGTTCATGCTTTAATGTTCATGCTTTAATGTTCACGCTTTAATGTTCATGCTTTAATGTTCACGCTTTAATGTTCACACTTTAATGTTCACGCTTTAATGTTCACGCTTTAATGTTCATGCTTTAATGTTCATGCTTTAATGTTCACACTTTAATGTTCACACTTTAATGTTCACGCTTTAATGTTCATGCTTTAATGTTCACGCTTTAATGTTCATGCTTTAATGTTCATGCTTTAATGTTCACACTTTAATGTTCATGCTTTAATGTTCATGCTTTAATGTTCACACTTTAATGTTCATGCTTTATTGTTCACACTTTAATGTTCATGCTTTAAT
>NW_011337196.1:301370-302852 GCF_000735185.1 Notothenia coriiceps
GAAGTATTTGAAGTACAGTAGAGTCTTAAGACACTGTGTAATTGTCCCACGAGGTCATTTACTAAGCGGATGTAATTTTTCCCCCACCCCCCCCCCCATCCATTCAAAACCTTTGGCCGAGCTCTATGTGAAAAACAATTATAATGGTACCTTACCGAGATTGTAGGGCTATCGTACTTATAGAACTTTACAGTAATTTTTTTTACAGTAGACACCTTGGCACCACGACATTTTTAATCGGGCTGGATTAGTAGACTCCGGCCGGGGCCGATTTATTGACCTTGCCGGATGGACGGAACAGTCTGGAATGCGGTTAGGACACGTGTTTGAATAGAGGCACGGCGGAGTAACCATACACGCGCAACACACACAACCTCCTCCCCGTAGTACATTCTTCACCGTCTAAAGAGGCCAACACATAAAAGTTTAAGATTGCGCATGTAGCTCGGACGCAAGTAGGTTTAATGTATGGGGTGGAAATTCGTAGAATAATTTATCATTTTTATAATATATCAATTATTAGTCAGTTAATGCACTAGTCCTACGGCCCTCGTAGTGTCTTTCTCGTACTCGTATCGGTCTCTCGGACGAAACTGAGGAGCCACAGCAACAAGTCTGTGAGGTACTTCTCAAACGTCCGGAGGGACTCCTGGGCTCGAGTGTTTATGTCCGGGTTTCGAGACCCGTTTTCAAGTTAGTTCCAGCACAGTCTGGACGTCTCTTACGTGGTCAATTTATGAGGTACTACTTGAGTGTCTATATAGGTTTGTGAACATTACGCCAAATGTTCAACCATTGACTGTCCACGCTCATAGGACCTCATGCATAAACGCAATCCTCACCGTGCTCGCCAGACCATCGTCGTGCTGGGTTTAGCGAGCGTGTGGAAGACTTTGAAGTCGACTCAGGTGAGCGAAACAGGAGGGTGACCAGAAAGTCCTACAAAGCTTGTCTTCGTCTGAAGACTTTTTACGAGCGAACTTCGTTCCAGACACTCACGTGTTTCGTCTTGTGTTTTCCGGTACATTCGTTGTAAACTGCTTCAAATTAAAAGATTTGTGTTGTCTAACACAATTGTATCAGTAGCATCCTTATTACCAAGACTGAAATATCTGAGTGAAAAGGTCGACCATCTCAACAAAACGCTACACGATTCCGGACCGCCCCCCTAAAAACGGTTTTTCTTTTTTTTTTTTTTTTTTTTTTTTTTTTTTTTATTATTATTCTTCTATTTCCGAGGACTGTTTGTATTTGCCGTTTCCGAAAAATCTCGTCCTGTTGAAGGCGACTTCTCCCAGCGCTTACTTATCTCTTTTCGGTGTCGGTGTGTCATGACGCTTCGGACAAATCAGTGGTCCGCGTAACTCGACGTAAGTCTGACTTGGTCTCCGCCCCTTGTTCCTCCGCCCCATTAAATAGTACTTCAGTTCAATACGTTCAGAACAAACAAACCGTCTTTTCATTGTGTTATTGTCGTTTATA
>NW_011337196.1:302881-310563 GCF_000735185.1 Notothenia coriiceps
CTCCTCACCATCTCTTCATTTCTGAACACATTTGTGTACAAGATGGTATGGGATGGCATCTTAGGTGAGTGTGCAATCTTACAGATTTTTAAAAATATATTATAGTGCTTGATTGAAAAGATAATCTCTAAAAAAAAACGTTTTGTTTTGAACAGAAAATGCTAAGGGAGAGAAACTGGAGCTGTTCCACAGTGTTCATGGCTGGTTAATGGTTCTCTATGAGCGGGACTGCAGGCGACGATTCACCCCTGATGACCACTGGCTACGCAAGTAAGTACACATTCAATAGATGTTAATGTCCGGCCTCCTATTTGTTGCATTGTTGGAGAAGCCTGTGACGACATAATTACTCTGTAGCTATGTTAGTTTGACAATAAAGAACCTTGAACCTTGTGCTTTGTGATTAAATCTAGAAACTCACCTTTAAATCTTTCTGCTGTGTTGCATTCAGGGACCTGAAGCCTAGCCTCTTGTTTCAAGAGCTCGAGAAAGGCAAGAGAAGAGCCCAGCTTTTACTGCAGTACATCCCACATGTCATTCCACATAAAAACGTGAGTAAAAGAGGGATCCTTTCTTTGAAGAGTGTCACTATCATGTTCAGTTGTTTAATAACTTCCCCTCTTGATTTTAGAGAGTGCTGCTGTTCAGGAACATCGTCACCAAGGAAAAGGAGAGTTTAGGATTGGTAGAAACAAACTCTGCTTCACCACATGTCACCCATATTACCATTCGTCGCTCACGGATGTTAGAGGTATGGAGTCAACAGATTTATTTTTTGATAGAGAGCAAGAAAGTGGGCTCCAGAATAACACTCAGTATTTCCCTGTCCTAAGGATGGATATGACCAGCTCCGCAGATTGCCACCAAATTCCATAAAAGGCGTCATTCGTGTGAAGTTTGTCAACGATCTGGGAGTAGACGAGGCTGGTATCGATCAGGATGGTGTGTTCAAAGAGTTTCTCGAGGAGATCATTAAAAAAGTGTTCAATCCTGCCCTCAACCTGTTTAAAGTAAGTCAGGCAAATAGAAAGCCCTTTTGATCATCACTCTCCTGCTGCTGACATTGATTTTCATTGTTTTGTATGACATCAATATTCTTTTCCATAGACTACGAGTGGAAACGAAAGGCTGTATCCTTCACCCACATCCTACATCCATGAGAACCATTTGCAGCTGTTTGAGTTTGTGGGGAAGATGCTCGGGAAAGCCGTATATGAGGTATATTTGTGCGTTCTGAAAAACATCCTCATTTGGTCATCTCTCCATCTTGGGTGAATGTGTAACTGTGACTTCTGTATCCTCAGGGTCTCGTCGTGGACGTCCCCTTTGCCTCCTTCTTCCTCAGTCAGGTCATGGGTCACCACCACACCACTTTCTACAGCTCCATCGACGAGCTTCCCTCCCTGGACTCTGAGTTTTACAAAAACCTCACTTCCATCAAGGTCGGCTAGAATTACACTTGGACATTTCGTTTTTTACTAATGTATCCCCTTTTCATCTCATAACTTTTATTTTATTTGTTTTTCAGCGCTACGATGGAGATATATGCGATCTTGGACTGACGTTATCTTATGATGAGGATGTAATGGGCCAGGTAAGAACATAATATGTGGATTTATGTGGATTTTAATAAAGAAATGAATCAGTTAAAAGCTCATTTTATATTCCCTTACAGCTTGTCTGTCATGAATTGATACCCGGGGGGAAAACCATGACAGTGTCCAATGAAAACAAGTATGTCAATACATAACCCAAAAACACAATTGAAAAAATGAGTGGGGTACCAACCGGTTTTGAATCTTTCTGATTGTTGAGAAGTCATTACAAATCAGTGTCTACTACCTCTGATCTAAGCTCTACCACTTCCTGCAGGATCAGCTACATTCACCTCATGGCTCACTTCAGGATGCACACGCAGATTAAGGAGCAAACGGCAGCTTTCATTCGGGGTTTCCGCAGCATCATTAACCCAGAGTGGCTGCACATGTTTTCCACGCCTGAGGTTCAGCGTCTTGTCGCTGGAGACAATGCTGAGATTGATCTTGATGACCTCAAGTAAGGGGCATTTCAGACTTTTAAATGATTCTTCGTTCATTACTTCTTCAACCGTATACTCAATGTAAATGACATTTTATTTATATTTTCTCAGTAAATGTGTCGCAAATCTAGAAGGAATCTCCCCTTAATTCAGAAGTCTCCTAAATCAAACACTTTGTTGGCTGTACAGTAAAGTGTTTCCTTCATCTATGCTTCTGTAGACATAGATGGTAATCCTGATTGTCTTCACCTCTCTTTCTCAGGAAACACACCGTCTACTATGGAGGTTTTCACAGCAGCCACCGGGTCATCATCTGGCTGTGGGACATCCTGTCCAGTGACTTCACCTCTGAAGAGAGGGCTATGTTCCTTAAAGTAAATTGTTTGTAACTGTCACAATCAAAAGCTGTGTTATTTTTACCAGTGGTTTAAGATTGTATCATTGATTTTGGTGTATGTTTTTACAGTTTGTTACCAGCTGCTCCAGGCCACCACTTCTAGGTTTTGCCTACCTCAAACCACCTTTCTCCATCCGCTGTGTGGAAGTTTCAGACGATCAGGTAGGCGTCAAAAAGAAGAAAATAGATGGAGCTTGAAATGTGTTACGCATTCATGTGGGACATTTGTACTAACAGAGCATTTCATGTGTCTAGGACACCGGAGACACACTTGGAAGTGTTCTTAGGGGCTTTTTTACAATCCGCAAGAAGGAGCCTGGTGGTCGACTTCCCACTTCATCAACATGCTTCAACCTGCTCAAGTTGCCCAACTACAGCAAGAAGAGCATCTTGCGCGACAAACTGCGCTACGCTATCAGTATGAACACAGGCTTTGAGCTCTCCTAACTCATTTGCATCAAGACAATCTTCACAGGAGAGCTGTGTTCAGCAGCCTGGGCCGAGTACGAGGCTCAGCAAACCTGGACTGGATTCTGAGCAGTCAGAGGGGATCAAATACACAAAAGGGGAATCATGGAGAATCTATACCTCTCCTTTGTTCTCTATTGATAACTGGAGAAGCTCTGCTCTACTTCAGCCCACTCCCTCACATCGAAGGAGATGCTGTTTCTGCAACACAATCTAATTGTTAGCGTCCCTCTTTTCTACTCCCAAAAATCAATATCTTGTGTATTTAACTTGATGAAATACAGACATACAGTGGCTGGATCTCTGTTTCTCAGGCTTAACAGAATCACATTTGGATCTAATACTCCCTTTTAGGCGAACTGGAAAGCAATACAGACTCAATGCAAGCCATTATACACGTGGTGGACTCACTCGAGTGAAACCAAGCAATGCATTGTTAATATACTTACAAGCTTGGACTCCATTATCAAAGCAACTTTTAGCTGATATTGGATGAGTCTTAAACATGCTGAACATAATGCATCTTTTATAAATGGAAGGCGAATCAGTGTCTTGTGTTCGACCTCAACAAAGGAGGAGTGGCTCACAGCTGTAATCCTGTGTTGATTACATTATGTCCCATTTACGAGGAAAATCATTTTGACCTCACTCCATTTCTCCCCACTTAAAGACGCCACAGCCATCTGAGATAGACATTGGCCCTCTGGTTTTTATGATCTCATCTGGTTATCTAACATCAGTCTCTGTTCTGGTGAAGCAGCAGAATTTACGCAAAAAAAAAAAATCGGATTCCTGTTGTCTGATTTAGAAAAGATGTCCTTGCTGTAGCTTTTTACTTTTGAGTAAAAAAAGAAACTGGAAATGTTTGGGCACTATTTATATCTGCCTGGTAAAGCAGACACCACTGTTCATTGTCACTGATCTGTATGACCTCTACTCCTGAAGAATGAGGAGTAAAGTTAGTCATGTAAGTCTTAATAATAGTAAAACTGAAATCTCACTACACCTTTTAGTAACGCTGAGTGCCTCATATAACGTCATCCCCATTGCTCTCTTATTTTAACCAATTACCACATATATCGGAAACAAGCCATACAAAAATGGGGGCTATATACCTGGACTTATTCTCTGCTACTACTAACAAAAAAGTGGAAAAAAACAAACTACTCTACAACCACTGCTACAAGAACAACAACAACAACAACAACAACATCAACCAAGGAGGGTTTCACTGCAATGTCCTCTGATCTTCTTGAGCCATGTGGAAAAAGAGTCGGGGGTGTAAAAACCTCTCAACATGATGTCATGGACCGGTTTGATAACCAAAATGTGACTGCTCGATTTTGGTGTTCTCTCGGATTGTTTCACACCTGGGACCTTATCAGCCTAAATATGACTTAACACAGGGTTCAAATAGATCATTAGTAATTTACCAGAAAATTCAAAGAAAGTGTGAAAAAAAGAAGAAAATAAATCTAATCTTAACCAAGTTCTTTATTATGCAAAAGGTGTTATGTGTCCTGAAGGAGTATTGATACTTGTTAATAAGTAACACAAGCTTTAGAGTATAAAGGTCATGTTTCTAACTATCATGGCCAACCTTGTGTGAAAATTAAAAAAGAAGTGATACAAATAATTATATATAACACTGGTTGGACTGAACTTACCTGCAGTCCAATGAGATTTACTATTGTAGATCTGGAAAATCAGTCAGGAGGATCTTGCTCCAGCTTTTCTCCTTTTAATCTGTTCTGGCGATAAGTGGAAACACTGCAAATGGGTTCACACAACATGCTAAACTTGAGCGTGTGCAGGAGAGATGAAAGATACCTCAAAAGCTTGTCTGTCTCGTGATGAGGTCGCTCATCTGTTTTAAAATGATGTCAAGAGTAGGTTATACTTTAAATGTACCAGTGGACTGCTGATGCTGACCTTTGACTAACTGCTCTTTTACTAAAATAATAAAATTATCCTTGAAAAGTCCCCGCCCTCCCTGTGAAAGTGTTCATCTCTTCTTAAAGTGTTTTTAAGACTGGCTCCAGTACAGTATTGAGTGTGTTTAAAAACGGAGATTCCCATGTAAAATGTCCATTTGTTATATACATTATTTCCCTGTAATGTTACATATTGTACACTGCTATTATATAAATCATTCTCTTTAAAATCCTTACAATACAATGAGTGTCTTTTCCCCATCGAAGCATTGGCCGACAAAGTTTACATGTCATTAATTGGTTAATTGGAAATACCTGCTGAGGGCGGGACAATCTGCGCACGGGACAGAAGCCGTTGTTGACATGCTGGTGATTGACAGGAGGCTGTAGTGTTGAGCGTTTCCCAAAGACAAAATGTTCTTGTTTCCTATAATAGGATACATGGCGAGTTATGCGCATGTCTGACTCATACTGCTGCTGCTGTTAGAAGTATTTCCTCTAAGCTCCACCTGAACCTGCAGGGAAGTCATGAGCAGTCCGCAGAGCCCCTCTCCCCACCGATGGTTCAAAGAGCTGCGAAGGTAACGTATAGAGCCAGTGGATGGGCTTTGTGCATCACCTGATTGAGGGTGAAGTTAGTTTCAGGTTGGAAATTAGCAAACACTCACTCGGATGCTTCACTTACTTTCTATCATCTCTCTTAACCACAGGACTTAAGGGACCATCAATAAACTACTATTTGAATGACAGAAAAAACATTGTTATTGTTAGTGCTAAATTCCCCATATAATGCTAAAACAAATTATTATTAAATTATAATATTAATAACATAATATATATATTCAATTATTATATTCAATTATTTTTCGTGACAAATCAAACAGACGTGTCATACTGCTTAGTCACTGGGTAACATGACATGGAATCTAGTACAACAAATCAAGACCTTTCAATAAAAAACAGCAACAAATATAAATAAAATAGAAGACACAAAATACAATTACTAAAAGTGAAATGATAAAATATATTATGTCAAATCAATACACACAAAAAACATGTCAGCAATAAAAAGAAGGTGTGCCTCATAAGAGAGATTCATTAAAATGCTTTAAGCAGCATTTTCACCAGTATATTTTCAAGTTGGCAAACACATTGGTTTTGTGGCATTACAATTTTAATTGTTCATGATCCCCAAGTAAATCCCTGTAGTTAAGAGAGAGGGCTGGGGTGTTATATACTCTACTGTGGTACCAGATTGAACTTGTTAGGATTTCCACTATTTCTCCCTACCACTGGGGCTTTTACATAACATGTGCATTGGCTTAACTGCACACTCACTCTATTCAGAACAAAGGTCCAGCAGTGGAGAACTCTTGATTGGAATAAACATGAGTGGAAAAACAAGGGTGTGCTATTCGTGTCAAAGGAATGGCCGGTTAACATGCAGAAGGTATGGTAATAATGGATTGAAGATGTATTTTATTGCCCTGTGGTGATACAAATGAGTTGCTTGGCTGCTGTTTCAGGACCAGGCAGGGGGAGCCCTGTTTGAAGACATACCCTCTAGAATGTGAGGGTCTCCTGAGAAGGGCGAGAGTCACCTTTCAAGCTGGACACACCCTCAAAGAGAGCTTCAGAGTGGCACAGCTGGAGGCCGTGGTGCGGATGCTGGAGGAACACGAGAGTGACTTTGTGGATGCTCTTGGAAAAGACCTTAATAAGGTGAGCGGTGAATAAGTCAACTAAAGTGAATATGCTTTCTTAAAACATCAGACTATGACGATGCAAATTGACATAACGGTCCAATTAGTGATTACTTTATTTTTCAACCAGCCAAGGTTTGAGGCAGTTGTGTCAGAACTTATTCTCGTCAAGAATGAGGCCCTGTATGCCATCAACAACCTTAAGAAGTGGATGCAGCCGCAGCATGTGGAAAGAAACCTGGTGAGACTATTGCCCTCTTTTTTTCCAATATGTCTTCCAAATATTGGGATTATGAATGATTTACACAACCATTTTGGAGAGAACATTTTGTCTCACTTCTACAAAGAAATGATTGTTCTGTTCTTCTGTGGCCACCAAAGCAGATTAAAACTTAAGCTGCCTTGACATTTTCACAAGAGTTAAGTGGGCTAATGTCTTTTTCACAAGAGTTCGGTTTCACCTGTAACCTAATTTTGAGCTCCTCTGATTGGTGTAGTCCACGACGTTAGACGAGTGTCTGATGGTCAGTGAGCCGCTGGGGGTTGTGTTTATCGTGGGGACCTGGTGCAGCCCTGTGGAAACGTGTCTGGTGCCTCTGGTAGGGGCCATTGCAGCAGGTACAGAGACTCAAGACACTCAGTTAATCAGTTTAAATGGCGTATCATTTTACACATTACATTACATTTCATTTAGCTGACGCTTTTATCCAAAGCTACTTACAATAAGTGCATTCGACCAAGAAGATACAAACTTGAAGAAAACAGAATCATATAAGTACATCAGGTTTCATAGAGCCAAAACATTTCAAGTGCTGCTCAACTGGCTTTAGATAAGCCAGTCCTTTATTAGTATATAAGTGCTTTGTTAGTAATTCAATCTCTCGAAGTGGAGTCGAAAGAGATGAGTTTTCAGTCTGCGCCGGAAGATGTGTAAGCTTTCTGCTGTCCTGATTTCAATGGGGAGCTCATTCCACCATTTTGGAGCCAGGATAGACAAACCCACGTTGTTTTTGCTGATGGGAACTTGGGTCCCCCTCGCAGTGCGGGTGCAGCGAGCTGTTTGGCTGATGCAGAGCGGAGTGCACGTGCTGGGTTGTATGGTTTAACCATGTCCTGGATGTAGGAGGCCATTGTCTTGAAGT
>NW_011337196.1:310608-350611 GCF_000735185.1 Notothenia coriiceps
CTATAGGACATCAATGAACGGTATAATCCTTCAATCATAATCTGTGTTTCTGTGCCATGGCGCCAAGTTCTGAGTCTCAACAATCCTGATAAAGAACAATGCATTAAAATAAAAAAGCTTGCAATATTTCAGTTGATGTAATGAATCCAGAATGTATGCATTTTGTTTTTTTTAATTGCATTAACAGAAAAATAAAGACTTTATACAATAATTCAAATTTTCTGAGACAGTCCCTGTAAAGGCTATATTGACTGGCTTTTCTCGTCCTTCATAGTATTCGTTTTGGAACAATTACTTTTTTTTTGTACATCTTAATGTACATCCTCATTATTTCATTATCTTTCTTTGTGTGCAGTCCCTTATTATCTGATCATTTGAGTCTTTATAATAAATAATAATAATCATTTGTTATTTTTTAGTGCCTTTCAAGAGACCCAAGGACGCTTTAGAATGGAACACAAACAACAAAATAACAAATTAGTCACAAGGATACACAGGTTAGAAAAAATATAGATAAAAATATGATTTTACCAATTGTTAATTCTCACTTGTAACTTATCTAACTCTTTTGCTTGCCTTTAAAGCGAGCTCTGTATCCAATTATCTCCCTCGAAGCACAGCTTTACATTTGCATGCCACAGTCTGGAGGGGAACTTCAGCCATTATCCTTTTGTTCCAAGTACTCAGTGATATCCTGTCTCTTCATTTTGGCTCCTCATAATATTCAGTAAATTATTTAATCTCCAATAAACGTGTTTCTTTGACCTGCTCCAGATTACAGTTTATAATACAATAGGGCAATGAATCTGAAAGGTGCATGATCCCATGTCCCGCAGCCCCTCCACCCTGTGTAGATCTTTACCAAAAGATTAGAAAATAACAACCTTGAATTAAACCAAATGTGATTAGAATAAAAAGTAACGTCCACCTCTTTGAAGGATTTATTTCTCTCCAAGACATCACCAAACTATACACTCATCCATTGCCAAATTGAACTGTTCTTGTTATCAAACGAGTCGAAGCCAAACTGAAAATATAATGTTTTATATGATTCCGTTTTCGTCAAGTTTGTATCTTTTAGCACCGAATTCGGAGCACTGACCTTGTAAGCAGCTCGCTGTCGATAACCAACCGTGTCAGCCTCACATAATGCAGATGTATGCACCAGTGCCTGCAGTGCAATATGTAACATGCATACAGTCAATACAGGGTCTAGACACTCAAAGATGACTTGGTTTAAACCAAAACCTATTTGCATTCTAGTAACAGTCTCCATTAGGTGGTAACTAACAGGAGCTCCACGTATGATTGGGTGCTAAAGTTGTTCAAGTCCTTCAGCCAGACATCTGTCTCCTTGTAAGCCATACTGTTTCGTGTGTTCTAAGAATATTGCTGTAATCATTGTCAATAACGCCTTTTCAGGTCCACTCTTGTATACTCAGTTGCACAGCAATGTAGTCGGTGACCGTTTGACCACTGTAGGACTGAAGGTGCCGCAGGAAGTACGAGCCAAAAAGGTACACACACACAAACATATACACACACACACGTACACGGAAACAGACACAGACACTCACACTCACACAGCTCCACAATAGAAATACACAAACACACACAGCGTGTGACACTCACAGCACACACACACCAGACGGTCACACTCACGACGATGACAGCACACACCGACACAAGACATGACACTTGGATTTCACTATTGCGAGCAGGACTTTGCCGCGGCATTGCTGAACATGCTGGGGTGATAGCCAAACACTGCTAACCTTAAGCAAAATGGCAGGTGGAGGTACTCTATTTTCGAAGCTCGACAATTCTGGCCTACAAATGGAGTTAAGGCAAACGAAAATCAAAAGATTCATGCTGATCTCAAAGGCCAACACTGACCTGAGCACGATATGCCTCACAACACTGGTGCTTCAAATGAAATGTGTCCAGCCATTCATACAGCACAACAAAGACATACACATTATAGAAATATATGAGTGTATGAAGTGTCGGTGTGAACTTGCCCACCCTCAATAAACCATGTGGTTTTGTCTACCACAGACGTGTCATGCTAACATTTTGATGCAGCACAATCAACCTGGGTCACTGCCAATTCATGTACAGGAGTCTTTTGATGACAATTGGGCCAAAAGTGCTATGTTGATGTAAATATGATGATTACAGTGATGAAAGTGTGAACAGAGCGGTTCTCGCCATTTATTTTGTGTTTCAGTGCAGCAGAACCATGACTGGTGTTTCTTCTTCTGAAGGGCTGATTTTCTACTGAGCACCTAGAAAGAGAGTCCTACAGAAGAGAAAACACAAGTCCTCTTCTGCTGTGCCAAAACATAAATGTACGTCGGTGAACCCTTTCATGAGGATATCACATAAATGATCAAGGGAGCATTTTGGCATTGAAATAGAAAATACTTTTGTACATGAAAGGCAGTAGTGACCTTTTTGAATGTCTTGAAATTAAAAGTTAGATACACGTATGTGGTAACAAAACCTGGTTTTATTTAAAGGGTGGGCAAGTTAAACCACTAACTCAAACCACTAAGTATTCAATATGCTGAAGATGTTTGTGCTAAGACTGCTTGATACATTTGTGAAGCAGTGTTGTGAAGTGCATATCCTTGCCCGTCAGTGTTGGTGAGATCAGACCATGAAGATCACTGTTTCTTTGCCCGTTACACTTTCTTGTGGTTGGCAGGAATTGTCGAGCCTTCGAGATGTGCTCCTCCATGCCATGTTGCATAATTTAGCAGTGGTGTGTGCCAGCCAGTTTCAGGAAGCCGAGGCAGCAAATCCAGTTGCAGCAATAGCTACTCAAGTGTCATTGTTGTTGTGATGTGTGTGTGGTGTGTGTGTGTGTGAGTGTGTTGTGTTGGGTTGTGTGTGGTGTGTGTTGTGTGTGTGTGTGTGTGTGTGTGTGGGTGTGTCGTGTGTGTGTGTGTGTGTGTGTGTGTGTGTGTGTGTGTGTGTGTGTGTGTGTCTTTTTGGAGGGGTATTTTCCTGGCAACGTCAGTCCTACAGCGGTACAAAGGGGGTCACCGCCTACATTGCTGGTGCCAAAACTAACATATTCATTTAAAGTGGACTTGAAAAGGGTTTTGAAAATCATTACAGCATATCTTAAACACAGGAAAGGTGCTTTACAAAGGAGAACAGATGTCATGATAAGGGCATGAACAACTTTAAAACCAAAACAAATACTTGGAGTTAGTGTATATAACACCAATGGGGGAAAAAATCTAAATAGTTTTGGTTAATTAAAACAAAAATCATGCATGTAAAAAACCTGTATTTGATTGTACTGCATGTTACATTTTGATTGCAGGAATGGGCTGCATTACATTGCATTTAGCTGATGCTTTTATCCAAAGTGACTTACAATAAGTGCATTCGACCAAGAAGATACAAACTTGAAGAAAACAGAATCATATAAGTACATCAGGTTTCATAGAGCCAAAACATTTCAAGTGCTACTCAACTGGCTTTAGATAAGCCAGTCCTTTATTAGTATATAAGTGCTCTGTTGGTAATAATTTGTTAGTAATTTTATTGCTCGAAGTGGAGTTGAAAGAGATGAGTTTTCAGTCTGCGCCGCAAGATGTGTAGGCTTTCTGCTGTCCTGATTTCAATATTGTTTACATGTATAAGCATACTACATATTACCGCTAAGAATGATTCCGTTCTGTGAATACAATTTGCAGATGAGTTTCAGTAGATGTGGTATGAATCCTGCCTGCTCCTTTGAAACAGCTCTGATAAGAAGTGAAATGGATGACCCATGGCTAATATCACTAAACTATTTGAAGCTTTTTTTTCTCTAAAATCTCATTTCACTTTGTCAAAGACAAATGTAGCAGATCTCTGCTTTCATTCCAGGTGGACTTGCTGGGGCCAATGTTCGGAGGCATAGCAGCAGCTCTTATCTATGACTTCCTTCTGTAACAAGGAACAAAAGTATGCAGTGCAACAATCCGAATAAAGATACTCTCACTAAATATATAATTCTTCATGGCTTTCCTCCTTTCAAAGAGGAATATTTCTCTGCACCAGTGAATATAATTATAACTGTGTCAGTTTGCCTCCTCATAAACCTACTAACGTGCATAATGCTATTAAATGCATCAATGAATGATAACCGCGCTTGGGTTTATCTCTCTTATACGACTCAACTCTTCTTCACATGGATTTTTATGGTGGGATTTCAGCGGCTGGTCATGTGACAGTGGCCAATCTAAAATCTCCACTCTTTGTTTGCTCAACCTCAGAGGTCAGGGCATTGTGTTTAGCCTCTTGTTTTGAAGTTTGTCCTCAACAACATGGACAATGTTCTTTTTGTTGCCCTTCAGTCATTTTGTCTGAGACCATCCTTCATCAAATTATTTTGGCTCTCATGTTGTGCTTGATTATTCCATGATTTGGCATGAAAGAGTGTTCACTGGTGCTCTCATTATAGTTATCTAGACACAATAAACAATTGGGAATGAAGGCTTAACCTGCTTTCAGAGTGATGTAATTATACTCAACACAAAAAAATTGCCTGTCTAACACATTTCCTGTACATTCTCAAAGGCTTCTTTGATACAAAAAAAGATGCAACCCATCAATGAATTGAACCTACAGCCAAAGCATGAAATAAATTCCTCTGTGCAACATACTTTAAACAATGGAAAACACCTCAATGAGCCACACTGTCATGTTCCTTTATTACAATGAACATGTCATTGTAGCTTATTTCCAGTCAAATTGCACAAACACTGTCCTAGTGCAGTACAGAAATAACTAGCTATTCAAATGTGTATTAACCGAGAATGCAATTATTCCTGCACAAATACAATTTACTTCAGTTTGAGTAATATTTGCTGAACGCTCCAGTGAACAGTTGTTTTAGAAACCAAGCCTTTTTAAAAACAAAACTATGTATGTCCTGCTCTACAGGACTTAAGTCTGCAGAAGGAACATGGGCACCAAAAACCTTAGGAGACAGACTAAGATATTGTTTGCTTGTTTTTTTTTATGGAACATATTGTAAAAAAAAAAAAAGAACAATGGAGTGACACCTCCATACATTGACTTGCTTAGCAGAACACGGAGTATCTTCTCTTAACATTTGTAACCCTACCCCCCTGTCTCAACATAGTTTCTGATGCTGGGCCCTTATCTGTAAGCTACTTGCCACGCTCACGCCCTCTCTGCTTTTCATCACTTTTTGGCAGAAGTTAAATAAACTATGTGTCAGAAAAAGGGCCTGTGGGGGGTTGGGGCACAGTTATATATCTTTGGAACTACGTGCAGAACTCCGCGTTTAAAAAACAAGGTGCCAATCAAAACCGCAGGAAAAAACAGTTCTCACTTCGTCTACTCATGACTACTGCGCTCATACAGACATGATGATATGATTCCCTCAGCTCTTTCTAGATGACTCCACTGACATACAGTACGTTTTCACAACCTTGGTATTTTTCTAAAAACTTTGGCTCAAGACTTTTAGGTGCAGTTAACAGTGTTTGTGACGGCAGGGATAAACGCTTGTCAGATGGTGCAGAAGGTGAATGGTCCCACTTCTACAATCTACTACAGAGGCCCTGACCCGAAACTGCTTGGTAAACAAACACAGATCAAAACACAGTGTTCCCATTGGTTCTGTCAAAGTTAAAAGCATAGTCTGGGATTCATGAAAACCAAAGGCTAACCTCACCACCAACAATACAAAAAAATAATGAAACCTGTTATTGCTCTATAATTCATTAATTTAGATGCACAAGTGACTGGACCCTACACTCTTCCATAAGTGGGTCTAAAAGAACCCGTATTAGAATAATATGTGTTTTTATGCCATTTTTATCATTTTGGTTAAGAGAAATCACTTGTATAATATTTAGTATTATATTTTGGTTCACATTAGAAATATTTTATACTTAATTTTTCACAATTTATAATTTTAGACATTTTTTTTACATTTTGAAAAAAAACGTTCTGAACATATTATTGGGGTAGTAATACAAAAATACAATTTCTTAAAATGTAAATTTAAAATGTGAATGGCATGATATCCAAAGCATGTTTTTTGAGGAATAGCTGGAATATGAAATGATAAAAAAATGTAATTACAAAGATACTTCAAGAAAACCACCTCACCGGGTCCAAAAAGACTCACTCATGGAAGCTTGGGGTAGTAATACAAAAACTACAATTTCTCCAAATGCATAACATTTAAATTAAAAATTTGAATGGCATGATATCCAAAACATGTTTTTTGAGGAATAGCTGGAATATGAAATGATAAAAAAATGTAATTACAAAGACGCTTCAAGAAAACCACCTCACCGGGCCCAAAAAGAACCACTTATGCATCTAAGGGTTAAAATGTGATTTAAAGCATAGCAACAACAATTTGCTTAACTCAATAGTAATTGTAAATATAACAGACACATTCCTTGTGCTCATGTAATATGAAAGTAAAGTCTGACTTTGATTCTGGAAAAAACCCCACACATGTCCAACTTGACCTAGCAAATTGTTTTTTTTTTAAACGATTCTGTATGTGAATGATATACCAGGAAGGATGGATTGGCCATTTAATGATTGCCATCTCAGTGTAATGCTCTGCTGGTCCTATGTGCTTTGTGACATTGTTGAACTGTAGCCTACTGTAAATCTTCAAAAAAGCAGGCCCTGCAGCTCTGTAGTTTATTAAACTGATTTAAATTGTACAACCATATCACAGAAGTGTGCACACACAAACACAGAAGCAAAAAACATGAGTATGTTAGCTGTGAAGCCTGCTCACAAAGGCTACAGGCAAGCAATGTCCCTAACCACCAAGGAGAAATAAAACATAACATCATGGGACCAACAATTAATAAGTGAAGGTTTTTTTTACAATAATTCTAATGAGTGAGCAACATTAAATAGACATGCATTTATGTCAGTCTGCACGCCGATGTTACGTAAAATTGTACAGGGATTATCATCAGGAAAGGGTGGATTTCAGATTTTCCTGACATAGGCACAAAGCGTCCACTCACACTCACTCACTCACACACACACACACACACACACACACACACACACACACGCACACACACGCACGCACACACAGTGCATGGTCTGAACGCTTCAACATAACGGACACAAATAGTGTGCAACACTGACACCCTCTGGTCTAAAATGTATTAAAGTCTGCATGCAGACTAATTAATCCTCTATTTTATATATTTTTATATTTTTATATCATGATATTCCTTCAAGTGTGCTCAATATGATCTAGATGATCTGAGAACATTAATGCTATTCAGACTCAATATTAGCAGTGTTTAATCTAAAAACAACTGAGCTGTTATATTAAACAAAAAACATTTGAAATGACAACATTCAGTTTACTTGCTCATAAAAATTAATGTTTTTTATTGGATGTATTTATCATAGTGTAATTTATCATAGTAGATTATAAGAAAACACATAGTTACGTTTTTATGTCTTTGTTAAAATAAAGACAAACGTGATCGACGACAAAACACAAGTTACAGAAATCAGTCATAACAAAGGTCTATACAGAAAGGAACAGACGGGAGGAAATCCTCATCACTAGACTCAGATTGGATCATACAGGATTAAACGGCACATTGTTTATGATGGGAAAAAGTGAAGTTGAAGAAAGCAGGGGGTGTGGAGTGAAAGAAAATGTGGAACACATCCTATTACTCTGCAACATGTACAAAACAGAGAGGGGAAAACGAAGAGACAGGGTCAGAGAGGCAGGAAGGGAGTGGAGCCTGATGGGGATATGGGGAACAGAAGGTGAGGGGGTAAGAGCTACCAGGAAGGCCATTCTTAAGTATTTCAGTGAAACGGGATTTATTGATTTATGGATTGATTGGAAGAATTTAAAACGACGTAAACACAGTGATATAATTCCACAAGTGGTGATAGGATGATATGGTGATACACACCCTTGTACAGTAGGTGGTGGTATGCACCTTAAAGTTGTTTGCAATCTGCCAAAAACCAAGAGAAGAAGAAGAAGAAACCGGATGTTCAGTGGCACTTCCGGTTGCAACGGTGTAAAGATGTCGCCTTCCTTATTTAATTTTGTGGACGCTAAAGACAAATTTACGGTGAGAATAATCACTTTTCTTCCTTGAATGGAGTTTTATGTTATGCTATATGCCGTAATTTACACCATAGCTACGTAACAGGCGTGTCACTGCTTGTTCTGTTAGCTAACTAATGTTATCATAGCATGGAGCAAATGCTAAGCTAAGCTAACAAAACGATATCTAACATACATGTTCTCTTCACCAACAGGCGTCTGCCAGAAATGCACTAATTGGTAAAACTAGCAAACCTTTGGTAAATGCTTTCAACCAGTTTCCTGGACAGTAAGTAACGTTTATCTCTGTAGATGTTATGACTACATCAATGAAATGTCCTTTTAATATAACTGTTAAATGTTCCTTGTGTTTCATAGTGAGGCAGAAAAGAAGACCACATTTGACCAGGCGCTGAGGGGGGTTCTTGGTGATCAGATTGTAAGTAAAATAGGATCTATTACATTCAAATAGATCCTAATATACGATACAGGATGTGTATAAACTAGACATTGTTCTTGTTGTTGTTGTTGTTGTTGTCTTCAGGTTGAGCAGAAGGCCAACTGTGATGAATACCTGTCTCT
The DNA here is from genome assembly GCF_000735185.1 of Notothenia coriiceps. Classification (NCBI taxonomy): domain Eukaryota; kingdom Metazoa; phylum Chordata; class Actinopteri; order Perciformes; family Nototheniidae; genus Notothenia; species Notothenia coriiceps. Next base: position 319,292 of record NW_011337196.1, read on the forward strand.
GATCTACCTGAGTATTGATGCAGTTACAGAAGGTTTGTGACTGTGTATTTTTGGCTTGTGAATTACAGAATACTTGTTTTGTTTCTAACTATTAAAATTGCCCACACGGCATGTTGTTACAAAACACTCAGAAAGAAGTATTAACCGCCTGTTTTAACTCAACTTTCAGCAGCTTTCTTTCAAACAGACACACAATACTATGTACCTTCATAATCAACAGAGAGATGAAAGAAAATGTAGACATTACAATATATACATTTTAAAGGATTGAATATTGTTTTTTTATGGCATTACTTTACCGGGCTCTATTGTATGTTAGTGACTTTAGTGATTCAAGTCCCAAAACACTGTATAAATGTCCCTTACCTGGCCCTGCTGCTCCGGTGTTATAACATGTTTAGATTTGACTGCTGCTATTCCTGTCCTAATATGGTTGCTGCTGTGTTTTGACTACACACAAACTGTAACACAATGTTCCTTCAGTCTTTGATGCAAGCTTTGAAACTTTGCACAAAGCTTAAGATGTTTAATCATGCTTTCCCTCCTCTCTTCATGTAGGCATCTGTTCTGCTACAACTCCTTTCCTTCTGCTGGGAGACGTGCTGGACTGTCTTCCTCTCGACCAATGTGACAGAATCTTTTCTTTTGTTGAGAAGAATGTTTCCACCTGGAAATCGGTAAAAATAAAAGCCTCCATTAAACGTAATGCAGCAGTTATTCAGCGTAGATCATTTAATGTACTCTCCTATTTTATCATTCTACTAGAACTCCTTCTACACTGCTGGGAAGAACTACTTGCTGCGGATGTGTAACGGTGAGGATAGTTGTTCCTTCTTGTTGAAGATGTTTCAATGTGATCGCGTTTTATAACACACCTCTTAATCTCTGTAGATCTTTTAAGAAGGCTGTCCAAATCCCAGAATACCGTCTTCTGTGGGCGAATCCAGCTTTTCCTGGCACGTCTCTTCCCTCTGTCGGAGAAATCAGGTAAACAGCGTTTGTGTAGATGATGATCTTTGAATGAACCAAACAACTGAACTACTCATAGATGTTACTTATAGCATCGTTTATGATGTCTTTATATAATGCTTTTCTATTTGTCTTTTCCAGGTCTCAATCTGCAGAGCCAGTTTAATCTGGAAAATATAACAGTGTTCAACAAAAACGAACAAGAAAGCACTCTCGGCCTGAAGGTAAAGTGTTAAAGCCTCATAATGACTGTTCAAATGTTCTATTTTATGTGGAAATTGTGTTTAAACTGATTTAGTTGTTTCCATGGTTATAGCACACAGAAGAAAAGGAAGATGGCATGGAGGTGGAGGAAGGAGAAATGGGAGAGGATGATGCTCCTGCACCATGGTAAGCTCTTTAATACGCAATAACACAATATGTATTTAAATGACATGTGTCTGTTTCTAGGTTTAGAAAAAGTGACCGTAACCCTATTGTTCCTTTCAGCTCCATTCCTATTGACTACAACTTGTACAGAAAGTTCTGGACTCTGCAGGACTACTTCAGAAACCCTGTGCAGTGTTACGATAAATTCTCCTGGATGACATTCCTTAAGGTAATTCAATAACTTGCCTTCCTTGCTCTCCGTTTTTAAAGCTTAGAAGCAACTTCCGATGTAAATGTCTTTTTGTCCCGCACAGTTCTCCGAAGAGACATTGGCCGTGTTCAAGAGCTTTAAGTTGGATGACATGCAGGCCTCTAAGAGAAAGCTGGAAGAGCTGAGGGCATCTGGAGAAGACGTCTACTTCGCCAAGTTTCTAACCAATGAGAAGGTGAGAAAACAAGCTTTTAGGCCCAGAAGTCATTGTTATGATCCCTTAACCGTGATCAAGTTCATACTAAACAAACAAAAGGAATCCCAAAGTTAGGCATTTCTTTCTAAAGGCAGTGAACATTTGATACAAGGGTTTATTTGGACAGATTCACAGCCGGGGATTCTATTTCCAGTTCCATCACGACCACTACCCACTTGGTCTGGTCTCATCACACGGCATTAGGCTGTCAAGATGTTGCCATAACAACCTGGGATTGCAGATTCAGACTTTTCACCATCTTCTTCACATTCTTAATGAATTCACATTTTGATCGTTGTTTCCACTTCGTAAACAACGGGCTCACACAGTAGGGTTAATTAGTGTATTATGTTGGTACTACTTAGTTCTGTAGGAAGGTGACTTCACAATGTGTCCATACCATATCAAACAGAAAGGTTATTTAGTATCACTGGTTGCCTTCGACTTGAATATGTTAATTTGTGGTAATGCGATCTGTGTTGGACACGACCTCACTTTTCTGTTTCGCTCTTCCTCTCCAGCTGATGGACTTGCAGCTCAGCGACAGTAACTTCCGGCGGCACATCTTGCTGCAGTACCTCATCCTCTTCCAGTACCTGAAGGGTCAGGTCAAGTTCAAGAGGTAAAGCATGTCTCTGCTCGGACCTTAAAAACAAAAGATTCCACAAAAGTCATCATAGGATTCATAACGTGTTCTATCTTTATCCTAAACAGCTCCAGCTGTGTTCTGCACGATGACCAGAGCGCGTGGATCGAGGAGACGACTAAGCTGGTTTATCAGGTCAGTCCTAAATCACGCTGACAAACATTATTCTATCCAGCGATATCTAGCAAAACTGATGACACTGTTTCCATTTAATAAGCTTCTGAGATATAGTTTCATGGCGTCAAGAGACAAGTATAGTGATCTGTGAGTGTTGTCTCGCAGCTGCTGAAAGAGATCCCTCCTGATGGAGACAAGTTTGCCACCATGGTGGAGGTAAGCCATGCTTTTGGAAAACTATAATTCAATATTAAATGAGGTTTGTTGTAAGAGTTCACGAGTGACGCGAGAAAACGTTCTTCTTGACAGCATATCCTCAACACAGAGGAGAACTGGAACGGCTGGAAAAATGAGGGCTGCCCGAGCTTTGTGAAAGAAAGGTAGAGAAGATCATTATTGAAATGCCTTCATTCATCCATTATTACGACAACATGTAGTGTTGTGTGAGCTTGGTGTAGGCTGGCACAGTGACAGTTGGTTCCACTTCTCTTCAACAGGACAGTCGATGACAAACCCAAAAGACCCACGAGGAAAAGACAAGCCCCAGAAGACTTCCTCGGGAAAGGGCCGGACGCCAAGATATTTATGGGAAAGTACGTGATCTAATCCAGGAGTGGTGTAGTAGTCTGCCTCAGTTTGAAACACTGTAATAATATGCAGTAGGTCAGTATACATAACTCACACTCCTCTGTGTTTCCTTAGTGATGAGTTGACTCGGCTGTGGAACCTGCACCACGACAACATGGATGCCTGCAAGTCAGACAGCAGGTACATCGAGAAAACAAAACATTTCCCTTTCTGTAAATATTGAAAATAGTTTGTTTTTTTAATCTGATTTCTTTCATTCAGGGAGTTCATGCCATCATTGGACGAATTCTTTACGGAGGCTATCGAACAGGCCGACCCTACTAACATGGTGGAGGATGAGTACAAGTAAGTTTGCGCTGTTGAGCGTTTTATCAGACATTTTGAACGAGCCCCCCCTCATTGAAAGATCATTGCTGGCTCGATTCCCAGTTCACTCTCTGTGTGCGTTTGTGTGACTCTTCTGCTCGTCGCTGTCAATAATTACAGGGTCGTGAGGAACCCAAACTACGGCTGGCGCGCTCTGAGGCTGCTGTCCAGGAGAAGTCCTCACTTCTTTCAACCGACCAATCAGAAGTTCAAGAGCCTGGCAGACTACCTCGACAGCATGGTCAGCAAGCTGGCCAAAGAACTGCCGGTGAGGACTTCAGTTTGACTTCAGAAAGAAGACCTTATGCTGCTCTCAAACTGTTGGCAAAGACTGATTCTGTTTTTTGATTGGATGCGTGCAGAAGGATATTCCCTCTGAAGAGATCAAGACAGGAGAAGAGGATGATGATGATAACGGAGACAACCTCCTCAAAGACAGCAATGACAGTGAGTTGGAAAACTATTCAAGTCTTTTTCAGGGTCCCACCCACAATGATACATGTTTATATTCATATCTATAAGTTTCTACAACAAGGTTAAGATTGATATATTCACACGCATGCATATCCAACATTCCCCATCTTGACCTCTCTGACTGAGGTCCTATTGTGATGATTAAATCGCCTCCTGTCACTTAGAAGCTCATTTCCACTCAGTCTATTTTTATCGTCCCTATTGTGTCTTTGTTCCAGGTCCGAGCATACAGAGCAAGATGGTGACCAACCAGCAGATGGATGACTTAGCAGCCAAACTGGGCGCAGAGTGGAAGGCTCTGGCGTCTCATCTGGAGATGAAGGCGGCGGAGATGCGAGAGATCGAGACCGATAGTGAAGATGTTGACATGCAGGCCAAGCTGCTGCTGGTGGCCTGGCAGGACCGAGAGGGAGCCCAAGCTACAGTGGAGAGCCTGGTGGCAGCTCTGAACTCTGCAGGGTTCTCCCAGATCGCTGACTGCCTCAATGAGGCTTAAGCTTCTACGCTAATTAAATAATCAGTACCTCCATGAGATCACCGCATCTTTTTTACAACAAAAACAGTGGGAGACTTACATTTTTGTATGTAGTATAGTTTAAAGCGTACTGTTTTTTTAACTGTGAATCCAATAAATTTTCTTTTTTTAATAAATCATTGTATGATCATTCATTATTCTCACATAAAAGACCCTCACATTTTGGTATAACAGTTTATTTTCACCACCTATGAAAAGCAATCGGTCAATAACTTACAGAGTGTTTATGGTTAGGGCTTAAACATGTGGCGGGCTGTTGAGAAGAGCAGCGAAGCGTAGCCTCCTCTTAAGAAGTCTGAAATCAGTGTCGAACAATGTTCAAGGCTGGTGGAGTAAACCATCACGGTTGAATCTCAAGTCTTTATTTAAACACACAGTTCAACACAAGGACAACCTGTTCTAAACCGGTTCCCCACACACTTCCCCCCCAAAAAAGCATTAGTGAAGATTTGGCAGAAAGAAGCTCATCTGTCAATACATTTGAGAACAATTCCAGGAGATGATGTGAGCCAAGCACTTAAGAAAAGACCTGAGATTGAACCCAAGTTTCCCAGCAGGTCAAAACCTCCATAATACATCTGAGACGATACAAGCCAGAATGTCAGACAAGCGGCTTGGCTAGGCATTTCGTACACGTTGATTAAATGACTAAAGAGAAATATTTTGCTTTTATGATATGAGCACCTTAGCAAAGGCTTTAAAAAATATACAATGTGTATAAAACATTTAATGAAACTGCAGCGCTAGACTGAAAGTCCTCTTTCAAAGATCCAGTCCAGAGATTGCCTCTCGTCAAATCTCAATTTTTAAAGCCCACTATAGTTGAATATTTAACACCTTTTGACAGAATTTGTTTTTTTACAAGCATCTGTGTTGGTTACAAAAACAAACAAAAAAAATTAAGGTCATCAAATCTTTAAAGACACCAGTTTTATTGCACATCTATGCAGACAGTGCTTGGAAATGGCATTTTGTACTCGTTGTCTTTGTCTTGGAGGATGTCTTCCACAGCTACTGATCCTCTTGGAGGATTTCCAGCCTGCGGGGGCCGTACAGAAGAACGTACGCTATATGCCAGTCCCCCCCGCCGGACAGCCGCAGGATGTCCTCGGGGGTGACCAGGCTCACCTTGTCGTCGTCAAACTTCACCCACTCATCTGAGGCAGAGAGCACAGGAAACATTTAAAAGGTCCCCTATTACACTGTTTCTCATCAACATATTATAGGTCTCAGATATATACCAAACAGATCGTGCATTGCAGCATCCCATAATCCCCTCTGTTTCCAAAGTGCTGATACTTTTACTTTAGATGAAAATAAGGAGCCACGCCCCTCTGCGAGATATTTGGTTAAAAAGAACACAAGGTGCTCTAGGAGGAGATTCAGGTGATAAGGAGGGGGGGGGGACCTTGGTGGTGATTGGCTAATGGTTACACAGCCAAACATCGTTATGACATCATCAAGTGGCCAAAATCTGATCCAGCTCATTTTCATTCAGGTTTTTATAGAAATGGATCAGGACAAAAAGAGAGAGAATCTTTTTTCCTGAAAATTTCAGAATCTCTTGACACAGAGGGGACACATGTTGATGTAGAAAAGACATGAACAAAGATTTTGCATAATAGCTGACCTTTAAGTTCCTCAACATCTGTCTAGCTTCCTCTAGGCTTGTATGACTATATATATATATATATATATATGTCACATATATATACTAAATGTGGTGCAGTGTGAAACAGCCCCGCTCACCTTCTTTCCTCTTGACCCAGCCCAGGTAGTGGCCTGAGGAGCTGGAGCGGCCCTGGTGTGTGAGCACAGCCTGCAGGTCGTAGTAGCCGCTGTTGTTGGAGCCCAGGTCTGCGGGAGAAACAGCAGCGTGTCACAACTCATCCAACCGTGGATAACCATTGACACAAACAGACCTTAAATAAGCTACCCTCAGGTGACATCACAGATGGATAACAGAGTTTGATGCAACAAAATGTAGCAGGGATTTCAACACTTTTAGAGACGTGACATTTCATTTTGGTAAATTCAAAGTTTTCAGTAAATTAAGAATCACTGTCTGCCTTTTTGACAACATATTTTTTTCGCTGATTCTTGGCAGCAATACCGGATTTTTCAGACGGCTAAAAGCAATTTCCCCTTATGGTGTTAAAAAAGTGCCTATTTAGCGGTTTACATTTGATAGAGAAACCCATATTGATTAAGGGATTCTTATTCTTTAGCATCCGTGCCAGAACCTGGAATATAATATGAATAATACATGTTATTTATATAGTGCTTTTCATGGTGCTCAAAGCGCTAAATATAAATGCTAATATATGCTACCCTAGTCCTTGATGACACACACCTTTCCCCTTTATGCTGATATTGTCTACATAACATCATGGTAAGATTCCTTTGGGTATTTCACCCTTAGTGTAAAGACATACCATCAGGGAAGGAGAAGGGCTCATATTTCATTTTTTCTGCAACTCCATCCGGTTTCTTCACCACCTAATGTACAAAAGAAAATGGTGTGTAAATCTCCAGAACTGGCATTACAAGATATGATCATGTGGGAGCTTTCATGCTACCAAGCTGAGCATGAAAGGTAGAGAGAATTAACCAAGAGAAGTTGCTATAGATGTGCTCTACCTGTTTCTGCGCATTCTCTAGCTTCTTGTCCTCGACCATCTTGAACTTTGACCTGATGGGGAGCATTTTCTCCTGGACCTCCGCGGTGCACAGCTCGTAGACATCCAACATGAGCGGGAACTTGACATCCTTCAATAAGACAACATTTTGCTTTCTTTAGACTTTGCATTCAATTCTAGTTAACAGTCCCCGTTTCAGATAAGTAAGTAATACCAATAGTGACGGCTCAGTACAGACCTTAAGCACTTTAGCATTGACGGACTCCTTCTCTTTGTAGAAAAACCGCACCATTTGAACAGTCAAGTAGGCAGGGAGACGGCTGAGTTTCGACTAGGCGGAGAGGTAGGAAACATTTCAGAATGTAAACATACACTAACATCGAGTTTGTAGATAAAGAGTAGACATTACCACTTCTGTTAATGGCCAAGAAAGCGTAAAGGAAAAAGAAACACTTACAGATTTTATATACATGGCATTTCTTTCCAAGGATGGAGACATTTTTGTGATTTCTTCCTGCAGTCTCTGAAAAGAGAAAAAGTAGAAAATAGAATTAAATCCTCTAGAAACTAAAATAATCACCCTCCAGTTGTCTTATGTATTTTATTTAGTTATTTGACTGAACAGTTAAATGTAAGGTTGCCATGGTCGCATGACTCTCTAGACTCTTGAACAAAACGTTGTGCTCCCGTTTCGATGCATTTTAAAAAGCGTAAAGCTTCCTGTTCCGGAACGTACCAGTCTTAGTCCTGTTGCAAGGTATTTGACTTCTTGGTTGATGAAGCAGCTGAGCTGGAGCTGGTTTTCCTTGCCTTTGATTGGCTCCTCGTCCTCAGCCTCTGTGCATTTCATACTGAACACGGGGGTTAAGAAAAAGCCAAGAGGAGTAGTGTGACAGCAGGGAGACATTTCTCGGGTCTAACTTTAACTATGACATTGCACATCACTGTTAACGACCAAACCTTCCAGTCAAACTATACTGAACAAGGACTAACATAAAAAAAAGTGATGAACGGAGGCAGCTGCAAGGATACGAGGTTTCGAATTCTACACCGAAGTACTGGTCAATGAGGTTCTTCTTCGTGGAGGCAGAGGCAGCTGCGCTCTCAGACTCGGTCTAAATGTTTAAAAGACAAAAGTGGAACATGTTATTCAAACAACGCCTTCAGCGCACAGGGTAAAGAAAAAAAGAGAAATACTTTACCTCCATGGGAGTCTCGGGCTCTAGTGGCTCCAACTTCTGCTGAAGCACTCTCATCATCTGCAGCCAGCACTCGTTGGCATCCTGAGAGAACAAAATAAAGTTGATTCAAAGAAAAATGCAGGTACAGGATTTGATGCATGGCTGAATGAATGTTAGTTAGTGTGGTGAAGTTTCTCACCTGCTGGAGGTACTGTCCCTGGTCCCCCTTCTCAGCGAACTGTGGAAAGGCCATGTGAAGGAACTGCAGCAAAATGATGGGTGGCAGGCTGGAGGAGGTCTTCTCCATGGTCTCATACAAGTCACGAAGGGCTGAGGATGAAACGATAAAAGATATTAGCGTTGAAACCATTAGTTGCCATGATTTCACAGGGTTAAAAATGCACTATGCCTCATACCTGCCGTGATGTATTGGGATGGGGCACTTGCTCCTGAAGATCGCAGAGCACCTGCATACCTACAGGGAGAGAGAAGGTTTCAGCAGGAGCCACAAAACAACCACGATGGATAGGAAACGCCCGCTTTGAAGCATTCATTCTGAAATGAGGCTCGACCCACCTCCTAAGTGCAGTTTTGAGCTCTGGCACAGAGCGCAGGCACTGCACTGTGGCATTCATGTAGCAGGTGTTGCCCAGGTTCGTCAGCCCACAGGGCAACTCCAACTGAAAATAACAAAGACGGATGAGTTCCTCTACATTGTTATGAATGTAAAATACAATTTACAAAACATATACATAAATAAAACAAAAGGGATCTGTCTTCGGTTTGGTTTTAAACCAAAGCTGGCATCGTCACAGAAAATGTTTTCTGTGAACAAACAGGTCTTTGCTGTGAGGAACTGACCATTTCTTAACAAAGATGTGAATCTGATTTCCCAATATGTGCATATTAGTGTGTATTTAATATATAACATCGTCTACTTGGTAAACATCACATGGGGTAAGCATGTTTAACTGGCAGGGTCGGTGCGCAAAACACCAATCACCATATTTGTTTTAGGCTGGTAATTTTGAGGCTTACTCACCGCTGAGGCCAGCTGCTCCTCAGTCATGTCTTCTACAAACATGGGCCGGACGGCGGGCTCCTCAGGGAGGGCTTCTGCTGAGCCCATCATCAGGAGGGTCATTCCCTACAAAAAGTAGAAACACACAGAAATAAATGACCTATTTGTTCAAAATGCATTTAGTAGTATAGGTCTGTGAACTTAGAATTGCTTGTAATGTGCAATGAAACAGATCCAAATACTCACATTTTTAAGTTTAATGTTTCCCCATTCATCATCCTAGAATAAAACGAAGCATTGGTTAGCTTATTAATAACAGTTAAAAGAATACATCTTTTACATTGCCGTGGTGTGAAAAACAATGAATGAAAATAATTAAAACAATAACGTATCAGTATATCTTAATACTTTCCAACTTGGCTACCCTGTCCATGGCACACAGCCTTCTTCGCACAAGGTTTCATTTAATGCTCAGTGTGTTGTGGTTCTCGTTTGTTTAACAGCTGAGCATTATAGTGTTCAACAAACACAATTCAAACGGCAGTAAAGTTACTATTTTCACCCTATAATAAACACACATTTGATGTTCATGTAAACATTTACAATGGTAGGGATCGTCTGTGCTTTTTAATAGTTTTGAAAAACAATGTGATGTCTAGAATACACTGGCTTAAAAAAGGATATACTTGTAAGTAGGACCAATTGTTGAATGTTTTTTATGGAATTTCTAAACAAGAAAAAAGTGGAATATTCCCTAATCTTTCAGCACACATTTTCTTCACATGCAACACAGAACCAGAGGACTGTTGTTGTTGTTGTTGTTGTTTTTGTCGTTGTCAGTACCTTCAGAGTGCCTCCCTTCACCATGACCTTCTGTCTGTCGGGCTGAACTCCTGACAGGGCAAAGAGCTGAGCCTTGAAGACCATGGGAGGTTCCTCTGTGTTCAGCTCTACTGCATCAAACTTCTCTTTGCCCCATTTCACATTTACTAAACAAAAGACAAGGGATAGTATACAAGCATACGTTAGACTGTCAGTGTAAGTGTTAGGTTAATACCATGACTTTGTCAATCTGCTGCCATGTATGACACAGCATCTAGTTAGCAACAGTAACGGTTAAACTGCTACATGGAACCAGATAGCTGCAGTCCAACTGAGCTAAAAGCACAAAGTGAAAGCAAACATATAACGCCACTTGGCTGACAGTCCACTTAATTAAAACTGTTGATCAGCCATTTTAGAAATCCAAATAAGATTGATATCATGTTAACATTGTAAACTCTATTCTGTTCCGTGGGCTTTGTTTGTCTCCAATAAGCTGCAACTGCAGTGAAGGGTTTCTAAAGTGTACAATCATGATTCGGCTAGCTTGGTTAGCGAGGCTAGACGTGATTTTGTACATTGTAAAATCCGTGATGTTAAATCAAAAGGCGGCACTACATTGCGTAAACATACGAGATAAATATCTTAAGGTTGTGCCGAGATACAATGTATTTAAATAACTTGTTAAACTACCTTACTTTACTGTTACCTGGTTAACATAGCTAGCATTAGCTGGCACTTAGCAACAGTAGCTGCTTTTTGGTTTGTCAGATGTCAGTTAGCAGTTCCGGCTAAACCAAACTCATAATGTAAACTCCACATACAAAGGGCGTTAGCAGCGTTACACCTTTGTATGTCCCCCTGTCTTTAAATACTTTATGAATAATAATAAAAACTCCAGTAGTGGCCTAACAAGATTGAAAGACTGCCTGCTAGCGTTAGCATGCTAACTGCATATCATGCTAACACTAGCAAAGTTAGCATGCTAAATGTATTTACTGCACTAAAACACGTGTAAGAGTGCATGTTTATCCAGTATTTTCCAGTGGCAACGAATATGTTGTATTCATCCATTATCCTACCTGTATACACCGGCATATTAGGCAACCTTTTACTTCCTCAACCCTTTGTTTTTTCCTGTTTCGATCCACCGGGGCACGAATGAAGAGTTGGCTAGATCTCAGTCTGAACTTCATTCAAACAGAATGACGCTGCAACAACACGCTGGGAATTTATCGATGCGTGCTGTAATCTACTAGCAATCCTGCCGCTTGCAATGCTCCCAGACTACACACACCCAGATCAGTCAGGCATATTAATAACAGTCTTTATGGGAGGGCTATTGTAAGTGAGGTTTGCTCAGTCCTAAATATTCCTAGCAGGTGATCCCCTGCATTATATAAAAACTCACCTGAGTTTGTTTATCCCTGTTATTGATGCTCCATGGATGGATGAATCTTAATGGAGGGCACACATCGATTCATAACATGTCTGTGCAGTGTGTGGGTATATGTAGTGAAAACTACTATAATGAATGATAAAGATATGTTTATTGACATATCCATCAGTGCGGACTTCAATGCAATTAACCATGCAAATTATCCAAGACAAGAATAGATCATAGTTCCAGTGCTTTTTTTTTTAACTGAACACAAAGTTACAAATAAAAAGATTGCGGAGGTATTCCATAATCCTCATGTCTCTCATTATATACACTGTAGGGGGTTTGCATTAACGGGACATTACCGTGTTAGAGAAACAACATGTAATTGTTAACAAGGACAATCAATGACACATGTGGGCTCGCTTTAGGTACACCATCCCGAAATTTGTCTTATGATATGAACTGATTCTAGGGACTCTGTTTTGACACGCCAACTCTATTGCAAAGTGTCCGTAAAGAGGAAATCTAATATATATATTTTATATATTCAAACCAGAGAAAATATGTTCCAATAAAACCACACGTGTGGCAATTTCGTAAAAAACTAAATGATGGAAGAGTTGAGATTTGTCTTGTTATGGAGGAAAAAAAGAAAAACAGATATGGCAGTAAAATCAATATCCAAACGTTAAGGCACTAGGTGGGCCAAATGCTACACCTGTTTAGTCTACAAATAATTTACAATTCAAACAGTGCAGTTTTACATTTGTTAACTTAATGTTTTCCTTTTGAACCATGTATCTATGAATCAATGTAAGGCAATACATTACAAAAAAAAAACAATACGAGAAAAAATGACAATGTACCAAATAAACAGAAAAAATCAATTAAGCTTTAAGACTCCTATATGCCATTACAATGGAATATTCCTTATGGCTTGGAGCAATAAAAATAATTATAATAATAAAAATAATGCATAGATTTAAATGATGATCTTGCATGCTCCTCACTCAATACTCAAAACATCTAATACTTTATGTCCCAATGTCCAAAACCTGATAAGTGACTTGCAGAGTGATACGAATAAAGGCAAAAAGGCCAGAGATATGACAAGAAGGCATCTGTCTTTTTTTGTTTGTTCCTGAAAACAGAAGTATGCTTGCATTAGCTTGAGAATATGTCGTGTGAAGGGGGAAACAAATTATAAAATAGATATTCATTTTTCCACCCTTAAGACACAAGCACTCACTGCAGATCTGCAAATCCCTGTATGACGGTACCTTAAACTGAACACATACTTGCAGGAGTCCCAGCAAAACCCCCATTAACCTTCCCATTTCCATTACAACTGTCATATAACATTAAACACAGTATGTCTCCATGACATGAGTCCCTCCATCGCTCCACTGTCCATCTTTATTTCAAGACGAGTGTGCCATCTTCTGGTAGAAATGGAGAGCTGCAAGTTTGTTGAGTTGACTGACGTTTCTTCTGTATGTGGAAAGGTGATGGAGGTGGGTATCAGGCCTCTTATTGTCCATGATGCCTTGCGTCTGACATGTGTTGCAATCTTCCAGCGCTGGATATTTATCGATATACATTTTCTTTTTTAATGAATTTTCTATGCAATTCAGGAATCCCAGTTGTTTTCTTTTGAGGATGAGGAAGGAGGGAAAGTTTAGAGTCCAGAAAAAAATCCAAAGGGTTCAGATGGTTAGCTGAAACAAAAAAAAAAACAGAGACAGGTGTCCAGTAAAAGAGCGACATTATATTTGCCTTGGTTAGTATCCCAATCTAAGTCAACATACACTGCAACACCGTTATCACCACTGCCTCATGTTCAACAGGTAATGTCAAAATCCTTAACGTGGATCATTCTCAGGAAGAGTTGCATAGTAAGTCTACGAGTTAGTTACTGAACCCGACAAAACATTAGTGCCAATTAGAAAAAACCCAAGTGTCTACTGGAAAGAGCCCAGGAGTCAACCAAGCAAGCAACCAACCAACCAGGAAGTGTCTCGTGTTAGAAACACCCAGTTACACAATTAATAAATAGACGGGTTTTAAAGCTGTAGAGAAAAATCTAAAAATCAACACTTTGTGAAGAAGTTCCTGTCAACAAGTGCTGGATGTTGTGTCTGCTGCTTGGAGGCTGGACTGCGCTCTGCTACAACACAGGGGACAAACAGCAGGTCACGCGACTGACTTGACCACATCTCAGCCCACCAGAAGGGAACTAATAAGACTTCTGACGGCAGCACACCCTCACTTACCGCCTACAACAACAGTACAGTGCCTTATTGTGTCTCAAAAGCCTAAACATTGGTCACAATTTGTTCAAGTTACCTCAGCTTTCCTGTATTGCTTTTAGGGTTCTTCCGGAAGGACTGGTTTGGTCCGGAGCGAGTGGACATGGTACGAGGTGAGGCTCTTGAAAATGTGGATGGTGGGGTCTTGGGAATCTTCTTTCCAAGGTGGCCAATCCATTTCTTCTGCTCATCCTGGGTCAGGGCCAGCAGGAGCATGTCCCGGGCAGAGGTCACATCGTAGTGTACTGCAGGGGAGAGCACAGGGTGATGCAGAGTCAGTTCGGACAAATACGACCTCTAAACTACTCCCCATTACAAGGAGGGTCTCTAAGATATATAAAAATAGCTAGTTTTGCCTAAACCCCCAGAGATTCAGTGATGTATAAAATACGAGGGACTACTTGTTTAAGCTCTTCTTCATGGTATTTCATTGTACTGTATTCATTTAAAAAAGGACTGAAGACACTGCTACTACAACCAAATAAATGTTACGTACGATTAAGAACAGGAAGTCAAATATACATAACATATAACGTGCAATTACTGTTACAATTGTGGTAGTGTTATGTAATATCAAACGTTTTTTGTGGAGGTTTTGGATTCTAGGAGCACAATAGAGTTTATTTAGTGCGTCCCCGTTTTGTTATTCCTGTGCAATAGGATTCATATTTACGCCTGTGACACGATACACAACCCTGTCGTTGGTTGCCGTATGTAAACATAACATCACTTTTGTTTATTTACAAGAAACCGGGGGACATTCTGCAAGTAACCCATTTTGCCACATTTCACTTTCCAAAGTCATTGGGGAAATCACAAATGCTTTTACGAAAGAACCTTGAAACATTGAGTTTATGTAAGCTTGTCTTCTCGAAAAACAGCCTACAACGCCAAGATTGTACCTTTGCAAGGAGCAATAAGGTCCTCCTTTTTGTCGAGGTGGTCTTTGTGGCACTTGACGTGGCAGCGGCGACACTCCAGGGCCGGAGGCGGCTTGAAGACGTGCCACAGAGGCTTGGAGCACGCCTCACAGTTGGAAGGGAAGTGATACAGCGTGGGGATGAACTCGTGGCCTTTGTGTGGGAGACAGTTGGTCTTGTCGCCCTGTGGGACTGTTTCCATGTCCGCCTCCTTCCTGCACTCTCCCTCATTGGCATACAGAATCTGAAACGAGACAAGAGTACGTCAAAGGAATCTCACAAGACAGACATTTCTGAGGCATAGCAAAGGCCTCTGTGAAACAAATCTGCACTAAAACAAACATTTGAAAGCAGACTGCAAATTTGAGGATTTAAGAGAAATCTCGAGCATCCAACCTGGAATATTCTTGGAATTTCTTCTGTCTCGGCTCGGTACACGTCTCCTTGTGTGACTGGTCTCACGTGGAACAGTTTGCTGCGGAAGGAGTAACAACATGAGTCATTTCATATAGGGCTGCTCGATTATGGCAAAAATCATAATCTCGATTATTTGGGTCAATAATTGTAATTGCGATTATTAAATGCGATTATTCATTGACTTCGAAAACTTCCATTTATTGGAGAATTTTTTTTTGAACAGTATGTTTTTAACAGTTTATTACCTGAAACCCCCCAAAAAAAAAAAAAAAAAAAAGTAATAATAATAAAAAAATAATCGTTTTAATCGTTTTATTTCGATGACGTTGTTTTCGTAATCGTTGCAAGCCATAATCATAATCGCGATTAAAATACGATTAATTGAGCAGCCCTAATTTCATACCAGAAAAAACCGTAACCTGAAACACGACTTCTGGAGGATAATTGCTTTTCATGCAGCATAAAATGAAGGAGGACAAAATAAATACTTACTCGATATCTAGTACCATTGAGGGATTGGACTGTTCCTTATCCTGCTCATCATTGTAGAACAGAATCTTCTTGCTGCTCACCACCACATACTGGAAATATTTAAGAGAACAATGAGAGGAAGGCGGATATTGCCCTCAAGGGGTTTGCAGCATTCTTAACACTCCGTGACATACTTCAACACAATGCAGGTGCGCAGAGGAAAGGCCAAATAAAGCACGACATACCTGCTTCTTCCAGCCGTAACGCTTGATATTAGCACGGTTCGGAATGGACAGCCAACCCTCCAATCTGGATTCTGAAAAAGCAGCCCGGATGAAACAGAACTTTAAAATGTATTCAGTTGATTGAATGTACTTTGGAAAAAAGGCCATGCAGTGGTTGAATCCAAACTCAACTGGAGACAAAAATGACAAAATCCATTATCGTTTCAGAACAGCAGGTGTCAATGTGACTGCTCTGGAGTAGGTGATTAAGAGTTTAGATATCCCATGATGCTAATACACACCCCCCCCCCATGCAGGAGGAAGACATAAACGTCCCTGGTACAGTTAGCAAAGCATGGAAGATTTAATAATTGAAATTACGGTGAAGCTTTAAGCAGGAATAAGTGATTATTAACACTCCATGACCTTAATCACTCACTCCTTTAACAGAAACAACCATGCGCAATGCAGGTTTTTAAACATTTCAAATGATACATTTCAAATGCATGCTGCTGAAAACAACACAAGTTAAATGGGACGAGTGAACTAAGAGGGGCTTCTCGAATAAATGTGGCACTGTGAGGGAGGTCTTTGTGTCCAAACGAGCAGTGCTTCGAGGTGAACATGCTGAAAAACACAAGTGTCAAGTCTTTCGAAGCACACAGCCCTATGATGAGCTTCAAAGAGCCTTTTCCGCTTTAAGACGTGTTTTGAAAGGTGCTGAGTGTAAGGCGGTAAACCTCACAAGGGGCGGAGTTTAGTAACATGGTAACCTCTGATGTGGTTACTTTACCGTTGGTGCTGACATTGTGACATTTAGCAACCTCACTGCCAGCATCTTTGCTTTACACCCCCTTGAAAAAGGCCTTATAGATGATGTTGGTCAGACTAGGGCTGCACGATACTGGAAAAAACTGACATTGCGATTTCCCCCCCCCCCTGCGATATATTATTGCGATATGAAACATACAGGAATTGAAGAAAAGACAGTTTTTTTTCCCACAGACCATCCTTTCTTGAACTTTGATGCTATACAATTGGTATTTTTTTAACTATATTTAACCGGATGAAGGATTTTAGTCACGGACGTCTGGATCTTAAGTCTTCAGAGCAACAAGCTGAGCTAGCTCGGTTAGCAGCGCCGAACCGCCCTGGAGAAACACATGGAACTACTTTATTCAGTGTTTTTACCTTTTAATCACCGGGTCCGTTTGCTTTGGAGATTTGATTGTGATTGGTGGTTTGCTGTCACTCACTCAAGGACCCCTGACATGAGAGCCGCGCAAGTTTTCCTTTTCTAGCAAGCAGCAAAATAATTGTGACATGACGTGTTTGAGTTGATTTGCCTACTTAATATCGCAAGTCATAAAAAATAAATAAATAAATAAAACATTGCACGTCCACGCAACGTGAATATCGCGCATGTGCATATCGCGATTGTCGTCGCGACACGATATATCGTACAGCCCTAGGTCAGACTGTTTTTGACAATTGGGAAGGATATGTTCCAAACTACTCCATCAGGCTTCTTTCAAAAGTCTTGTTGAGTTCCCCTTAATATCACCTCTGATAAAAGAATACTTTAATAAAAAAATATCAGGGGGCAAAAAGACACACAACAGCTGCAGCACAGGCCAGGCAAGAGGGGCTTGTCCACTCAGTTACTCACAGAGGACAAAGGAATAGACGTTACAAAGATAAGTAGGGAACCGACTGGACATGAGGGAAATAAAGAGAGAACGATTTAACCACAGGCACCATCATACTGTATATGAAAACAGACCTACAACAACACATAGTGAATAACATGTGTTAGAGGAGTGACTTGTGAACAATTGTTAATCATCACACAGCAGTGAGTATTGAAGAGAAACTAAACGTGAAAGACTTCCTCATCTTTGTGAACCAAAAACCACAGTCTGTTGATCTGACTCGACGTTACGTTTAAGGTAAAGTAGCCGTTTCAGTTTTTCATATTACACTCTTTTAGGAACATTGTAGCACCTATTGTAACCAAAACCAGGCAAGTCTGGAGTTGTAGAAATCTACGCATATTTGAAAACAAGGAAATGGTGAATACACATTATCAACCCAATACATCTTGGATGATGTTTATCAAAATGTGATATTTAAAAACAAGAGGGCCTCTGTTGCTTTCATTCAAATGACGCATGAAGTTGGTGGGTGAATTTGCAGTCCAACCGGTGAAACCTAACTGAAACCGTAAACAAACACCAACATTTTAAAGCTTTAATTGTTTAGATTTGTATCAATAAGACTTGATTTCCAGACCAATGCCTTGAAAGATATGAAAAAACGTTATTTAGACTTAATGGCGGCTGAAGATTCCTGCATCTAGGACTTGACTTTCTGATGTGAAGTAACATTGGCAGCATCATCGTCCAGTCTGTGGTGACCCTACCTGCGAGGTTGCTGTCCGTCTCATCCGCCTGCAGGCTGGTGACGCTCGAGTTGTCCATGCGCAGCTGCAGGTCGTTCAGTTTCTCCCGGAGCTGCTCGATGTCGCTCTCCTTGCTGTCCAGCTGCATTTGAAGCTCGTTGCGATACGTGGACTCCTCTGTCAGTTGCTGTTGGTATCAAAGCCATGAGATTGAGGTTTATAATAGAGTCTCTTTTTATTTTTACTGGACCAGGGGTGTCCAAACTATGGCCCAGGGGGCAAAAGCGGCCCGCAGGCCATTTTGAATCGGCCCTCAGCTAATTAAAAAAGAATAATGAAATATGGCCCACAAATGAAACTTGTGCTTGTATTTCTTGAATATATATGTAAAAATATATTACACAGTATTCATGTGTTAATCAGCAAATTTCCAAATAAATGCAGTTAATTAAAGTAGAAAACATTTTCCAACAAATCTAAGATGATAAGAAAAAAGCCTAATAACTTGTTTACATAACAGGCTTGAAATGTACCCTTCATATTTCCTCTTATTATTACATTACATGTTAGATGCGTTTTATCCAAAGCGACGTACATACTCAATACTGTGGGCATTCCCCACAGGAGCAATTTGGGGTGAAGTGTCTTCAGGGACACAACAACATGCTGACTGCAGTGGGGTTTGAACCATGGATGTATAATAAGAACTGGATACAGCGTCGGAGGCGGGGTCTCGTTCTTTCCTATGAGAGCTGCTCATTGGCGCATGAAGGCAAAATGGCCCAACTTTTGAGAGAGCGGAACGTCACAGATTACCCATCATGCCTAGCTGTCAGAGCAGAAGAACCCGTATGTGCGCTCACAGAGCATGCGCCCCTTAAGCCCCGCCCCCCGAACTCCCACTCTCGGCTCAGTAGAATGAATGGAGACAGAAAATAAATCTAGATTCGGCTTTTAGTGCATTTTACAACTTTAAGGACCGAATGATTCCAATAAAGGCTATAAAATAGTTCATAGTGAGTAGTTTATTTAGTTTAAAAAAAAGCATCCGCTGATTTACAGACGTCTCTTTCCCAATGTTAGTCAACGGGGAAAAGTCTTTCTGGGCCAGGTGACGTCACGGACTGATACGGAAATTGTAGTACCGCCGTTTGGACATAACAAATATTTTCATCAGAGTCTGGCACACTTCCTGGGGGCTTGGTTTGAACCTGTGCTCCCATGATCCGAACACCAACGCACTACCCACTGCGCCACACGCCTCCGTATTATATCAAAATAAATGAAACCCTATGGAGTGCTGTGATGTAGGCTGTTTTTTTTCTTAAAGCATTTTCAAGTATCAAGCATCATTTATTTAAACTTGATTGATTCGCTAACTTATAACTTAACTGATAAGCCAATATACCTCACCTCTAGTGAGTGGCCCAGCCCTTCGTAGATTCTTCTGTACGTGGCCCTCGGAGAAAAACGTTTGGACACCCCTGTACTGGACTATTGTATACTGACACTCGTTGACTTACCGCCTGCATCTCGCCCAACTCCTTCTGGTACTTGATGGCCATGTGGTTGAACTTATCCTTCTCCTGGTTCAGATCCAGCTGAAGCTTGCGGTTCTCCTTCTCCTTCTTCCGCAGGTCGGCCGTGCTGCCCTTCTTCTTGTGGTCCAGCTTCATGTCCTTGCGGTTCATGATCTCGGCCAGCTTGTTCACCGCCTTTATATTGAAGTGGGCAGATAGAGGGAAAGCATCAGCCACCACTCCCCACTCGCTTTACTGGCGTGTACAACTGAGTGAAAAGGCCGCGTGTTTACCTGAGTCTTCAGTGTGCGCTCTGTGTTCAGGACCTTCTCATAGTTGGCCTTGATTGTATTTGCAATCTCTTCCTTCTGAGCTTCATACTCTGTCGAGGAAAGAGAGACTCGCTTAACAAGGTTATCATAATGTAACAAGAGATGTGAAGATCAACAAAGTTAGGGACAGTACCTTCATTCTGAGTGCCAAGCTTCTCACTTAAGTCCGACTTCTCCTTGCTGAGGATCTCCACATCTTTGGTCAGAGTTTTATTGGAGTCCTCAAGCTGCAGGGAAAAGTCCATATTATCACTTGTTCAGGTAAGGATTGAGACAATAAATTAAGATAATATGTATTGTGCAGGGAAATACAAAAAATGTTGGATTTGCTTACCCGTGTAATAGTAGACTCCTTCTCCCCTACCTCCTGCTTATGTCTACTTGTGGCCTTCTTGTTCTCCTGGCTGAGCTCAAAGTACTGCTCCTCCTGCAGAGCCCGGGCGAGCTGCTCTGACTCGGCCTTGGTCACCGTCAGATCCAGCTGGGCAGACAGGGAGTCCCTTTGTACGGAAATGAAACAAGTTTGATGTGTTAAAAAAACAAAGAAAACAAATAAGCATGCCTTTTAGAGCTGCTGGTTATCCTAACACCCCGATAAACGCTCTTAACAATGTGTCAAACTGATATTTGGGAGGTAACATCAATAAAGTGATGGCCTTGAGGCATTCTGTGAATATGATTGCGTCTCTTACCTTTCACTGCACAGCTCCTGCACCTTTTTATGAGTGTCTTGTACCTGCCGGTTCCTTTCCTCAATCTCCTCTTTTAGCTCCTTGACCTGAGTTTTGTAAAGCGTCTGAGGGAGGACAAACGGTTTAGTCGTCGGCTTTCACATTTCATAAAGAGGACACGGACACCTGGGAAGCGTATATACTTACAGAAAAATACTGTTCGGCCTCAAGCTGGTCCTGAAGTTCCCTCATCTGTCCCTCATTGCCTCTGTATTGTCTGTTAAAACATCAACCAAATACATTCAGTACTTTCATTCCTTCAATCCAGCACATTCTTAACAACAGTGTTTACAAAGGTACAACCGGCAGCAGTAGCCAGAAGATTAGCATCTGAGCGTGGCGCTGGACTTTAAAGCCTAATCCTTTATTGTAAACACTCCGCAGAACAGATTTGGCATAGTCACACTCTAAGCTGGAATAATAGCGCTTATTTGCAAATAGAGGCAATTGCAGGTCAATTCACGCCTTGACTCCCAAAGAGCATTACCAGGGTATATGCAGGAGTCCTGAAGTCAAATGTAATACCTTTCAAGACCTTTTTTAAGACCCCGCGGACACCCTGCTCACTGGCCATTGTAGCAACAGAACATTAGATCTCATGGCTGGAGCTACTGCCAGTTTATTTCAGAGTAACAGGAAGTGGCAGAATCGAGGAAGCTAACCCAAATGATGATCATTTAGTATTTACATGGAGACACAATGCATTGTTGTTAGTGCATTGACAGCACTTGCTACATTTAATGGAAGAAAAAACAAGTCATACATTTTATAATTGTTTTAGATTGTAGTGCCGGATGAACTCACTTGGTCAGCTGTGCCAGTTGGAACTCCAGCGAGCGTTTGCTCTCCATCGCCGTGTTGAGTTCCTGTTTGACCTGTTTCTCTGAACACCGCAGCCGGTCCACTTCCTGCGAGCGGCTCTTCAGGTCGTTCTGAGACTGGACTCGCTTGCTCGACTCCTGTTCTCCCTGTATCCGCAGATTCTTCACCTGGGGAAGGACGACACGAGAGAGAGGTTAGTTTTTAAAGTGGTGGAGAGACAATGCACAGTTTTACCCATGGCCAAAACATATCTCTCTGTCCCAGCAACATCAGTACCAAGCAAGAGAGTTTTTTCCACAGCAGGGGAAACGCCCAAACACCCCAGCTTCTAGCTGGAAATGTGGACATGCTCATATTCCTAAAAGATAACCTTGATGATGCTGAGTGAGTGAGTGAGTTAGAGTTACTTGAAAAACTAAAGTGAAACTTGATTTATTCTATTGCAGGGTCTGATTATTATATTGTTGACACTTTAAAATACTACTATCCTACTAAAATGCTGTACAAATCAGATTTATTATTTAATAAAGGAAAAAAGATTCAAGTAAAAAAAGAAAGAAAAAAGAATTCACATTTTTTTCTTTATTTTTCAATATCGCGATAAATATCGTATCGTGGACTTTTTATCGCAATATTATCGTACCGTGAGTTTATGGTATCGTTGCATCCCTAGTGATTATCAAACTTTTTTCAATAATGTGCCCCCTTTGAAAAAAGATTCAGCCAAGTACCCCCTGATCAGCGCAAAAACTATTTGTTAGGGAAAAAAGCCTATATAAAAAGGTACAGTACAGCGCTGCACCATCAGTGTCTGATTTATTAAAACAACCTTGTAACTGAGAAACACTTAAATTAGCATTTAAGTGTTTCTCAGTTACAAGGTTGTTTTAATAAATCAGACACTGATGGTGCAGCGCTGTACTGTACCTTTTTATATAGGCTTTTTTCCCTAACAAANGCATGAATTGAGGTGAAGTGCCGCTTCAGGTTGTCTGATTTGATTACAGCTACATTCTGCATGCAAATCAAACAAGTCGGTTTAGCATTGACGTGGTCCGGTAAAAAAAACAATACTTCTCAGTCCAGTCAGTTTTGAACTGAAGGTTCTCCTGGTCTACCTTCCTCTTCTTAGCGAATTCCATCCTGGGTTTGAGTTATCCACGGCCCGTTAGTGTCATGTTGGTCAATCGCTGGGCTGGGATGAAAGGCGGCTAGCTGGCGAGCTAATGTTTATATGTGTTTGCCGCTATTCCAGGTGGTGACGAGTAAGTCAAGCGCGCGAAGCACGTCTTGCATATGCACGCGATAAGGTCATGGGTCAGGTTTACAAGTGTCGACGGAGGTCAAAATAAAGCGAAACCGCGGACATTTTATTTTATGTTTTTATGTTATAACAAGTGAATGCCAGTAGATCAGCGTGGGCTATGCATTTGCCTCTCGCGGGCCGGATCTGGCCCGCGGGCCGCTAATTGGGGTTGGCTGTCATAGAGGAACGCGCGGAGCAGAGGTTCTGCCCCAACAGCATCCAGAGCTGTTTAAAGAATTTAAAGACAGACAGGTTAGCGAATGTGATAGATAACATAATTACATCATGCTCATCTGCAATGTACATTTGGTCAATAATTATTTATATTAATGTACTATTACATGTTAATAAAATATAAAGTGAACTATCAAAGAAATCACATAAACTCAAGTATAAAGAAGAGACCATGTTGTAAGAAAACACTTAACAGATCAACTATAATTGTATTGATCATGAAAATAATAAAAGAAAAGTATCGAAAAAGAAATGGAACTGCTACCTCCGCGACCCGACCACGGATAAGCGGGAGAAGATGGATGGATATTCGAAAAAGAATCGGAATCGCAATTCTTGACTTGGTATCGAAACCAAAATGTTGGTATCGTGACAACACTACTTCATATCATAAATACAGTGAAAGTGAAATGTCTTTATTATCTGTTCTCAGCGAGGATGGCAGGGCTGCAAGAGGACAACAAACACTTGAAGTACAGCCTCACTAAAGTGGAGTCAGAACGCAAACAGGCCCAGGAGAGGAGCAACAACCTGGAGAAGGTACACACAAGAAGTGATAATGTGCAAAATACAAATGTCCTTTCAACCTGTGAAATGTAGAAATTGCTATTATTTTGTGCATCGCTAATTAGATTAAAAAAAACAAAGTCAGTTGTGTGTTTTGGCTTGCCTTCATGTTGTTGGCCGTCTTCACAGGAAAAGAACAACCTGGAGATAGACCTGAACTACAAGCTGAAGACCCTGCAGCAGCGTCTGGAGCAGGAGCAGCTGGAGCACCGTCTGACGCGGACACAGCTCACCGACAAATATGAGTCTATCGAAGAGGCCAAATCAGCCGCCACCAACGGTATGACCTGTGTCGGAGCATGCCTCGCCCCGCTCTTCTTCTTCCTCTTTCTTGAATCCTACTTGAAGTTCTCTCGCTCGTATATTTGAATCCACTTCTTCCCGACCTCCCCTTCCTCTTCCTGTTTCATCGTTCTGGTCTGACTCACCTGCAGGGGATGTTTGGGTGGGAGGAATTCAAGGAGTGTTAGCCTGCCAGCATGTCAGGACAGTTCCTTTTTACAAATCTTAACGTTTTAGCAATAGAACGATTCTCTGTCAGTAAAGCTTACTCGTACATGCTGGGAAAGGCAAAGGTCTTCTATGAAATCTCTTGCTTGTAATTAAGGATCATTTGTGTCAGTGTTACAGATGTTCATGAAGAAGATTTTAACAAGTTTTAAAGACGTTTGTTTAATCTACAAGAGTTTAAAGCGCCAAAAACACACTGAAATGTACTGAAAACAATTCATTTGAAACAAGTACAGCTCATACCCTGCCCTTTGGTAACAGAATGAAATCAAAATGGTGATCAAAAGCTACCTAAAATCTGATTTTGTTTTAATTCAGTTATTTTTTTAGGTCTACTGTTGTTCAGACATGGATAAACGACCACAACACATTTTGTTCTTGCTTTTTCCGCACCTGTATTCCTCCATTTAGTTATTATAAATACAAGAACAAGGTTAGACTTTAGACGTACCAGAAAGATGGACTCTCAGTTTGACTTCAGATGTTGATGTTCTGTCAGGAAAAAGGAAATGACTGTTTTTTCTGTCACCTCGCTCCTCCAGCTGTTCAGTCGAAGATGTCTGAGGAGAATGGAGCGAGGATGCGAGCGGAGAGCCGGATAGTGGAGGTGGAGAAGCAGTGCTCAATGTTGGAGTTTGACCTCAAGCAGTCCGTGCAGAAGATGGAGCAGCTGATGAAGCAGAAAGAAAGGCTGGAAGATGAGGTAAGGAATCCCTTTGACTGTGCTAGTCCCTGTGATTGGTATCAGTGATATCTAACCCAATGGTTCTCAAATGGGGGTACGCGGGCCACTAGGGGTACGTTGGAGTACTGCAAGGGGTACGTGAGATTTATTTTATGTTAATGAAAGAAGAAAAAAAAGATAAATATACCAATTTTAGGAAAATTAACGAAGTTTGAGCAGTGTGGGTTTTATATTACCGTAATTTTCGGACTATAAGCCGCGCATTTTTTCCCATTTTTCGACGCTGCGGCTTATATAACGGTGCGGCTAATCTATGGATTTTTACAGCTAACGGCCACTAGGGGACCTCCTAAATCTATGGATTTTACAGGTTACAGTCCACCACCTTTAACTTTATGGGCTCTATGGCCGGTCCGCGCCCCCCACCTTTAAGCGGCGGGTTCCAGCAGGAAAAGCTGGAGGCCGGAAAAGAGTGAGACAGGTAGCGCGCAAAAGTAAAAGTGGAACCGAGAGTGGTACGAGAGACAGAACGAGAGCAAGACAGACAGACATTACGAGAGCGAGACAGTTTGTCCCCGTACCACTGGTTGAAAACCACTGCTGTAGATCACTGCCGGTACGTGCGCTGGGAGCGCACCGTTTAAGTTTGAAAGTTGAAAAGTTTGTGTGTCTGAAACGCTATGTGATACAGTACAGTTTACACAGCACAGTACATGTTCTGTAGCTACTATTGCACTAAATGGTAACACTTGAATACGTTATGCAAATATGCAACTGGTTTGTTGAAATGTTAATAAATGGGAGCTTCCTCAAACAGCCATCTCTTTCCCGACAATCCCCTCTGTGCACGAACCCTTACATATGGTGATTAAACATTAAAACACCTGCGGCTTATAGTCCAGTGCGGCTTATATATGTACACATCATTCAATTTAGCTGCTGCGGCTTATATTCAGGTGCGCCTTATAGTCCGAAAATTACGGTATTTATTTGTTTGGTTTTTCAGTTGAATTATACTTAAAGTTAAGGGCAATCAACTGTTAAAAACATACTGTTCAAAAAAAAATCTCCAATAAATGTTTACACATTATCATCACACATTCACATTATGGATGTTTACAAAGTCAATGAATAATCGCATCTAATAATCGCAATTACAATTATTGACCCAAATAATCGAGATTATGATTTTTGCCATAATCGAGCAGCCCTACTCTGTGTATGTTCTCTGTTTCCTTCCTGTGGGCACATGCGTAATCGATTGCTCTTTTTTCTTGTGCACAGGCGACACTCCTTTCTATGCAGACTCCCTGGTGGGGACCTACAGCAAAATTATGAACCACAAGAATGCCCTGACCTTCCCCGACGACAGCGACATCTCTAATGATGCCAAGAATCTCATCTGTGCTTTCCTGACTGACAGGTTAGATAGTGGCATACTAAGCACTTGAGGTGCCACTTGAAGTGGGCTCTTATCATTAGAACCCTTTCCTTGTTTAGGCATTGATTGTTTCCTGGCTTAGAGAACACTCTGTGGAAAGAATCTTCAGTGACGTCAACATAATAACTTAGAAAATGTGCTTCTTTGCATAGTTGCATAATTAAAGAAATTCTATTGGTATTGTGAAATAATGTACTGTTAATAATAAAAGTATGTTCCCCACAGGGAAATTCGACTTGGCCGTAATGGTGTCGATGAAATCAAGAGGCATCCTTTCTTCAAGAACGACCAGTGGACATGGGAGAACATCAGAGACAGTAGGAGCCTTGTTTACTGTTAACAATGCACATTACACCTCCCATATTATTTGGCTGTCTGCTCACTGTTACCGCAATCACAAAGCCAGCCATCATGTTTTCCATTTGACCTACTACGGACAGTTGCAGGAAATTCTTGTAGACGAGCCATTCATTCAGTATCCTCTCCAAGACTAAACGTGATTCCTGCTCAGAGGAATAATTGGCAGCACAGCATTTTTTGAGGCCAACAGGGGGGAAGCAGTCCAATGCAACATGTAAATGCACCAGTGTTGACGCTGCAGCAGAAAGAGATTAGAAATGTTGGGCTGAATCCAGGAGCTATGGTCGGTTCTTTATTGGCTTTATTTTGTAATACTTCACGAGGCTGAAGTCAGCACTTTGCTGTGGGCCACCGCTGTCGTTCCACTGGCTGAGCAGCTCTGCTAGCTCCCTGGTTTCCTTTGTTTTAAAGAGATCTGTGCTCCAGAAAAACTGTGCTCTGAAAAGAGAAACACTTACTCGCTGTCTCTTATCTATCTGGAAGGGACGTAGGTTTAAAATGACATGCAAATACAATGCTGTTAATATACTGCAAATGTTAAAAAGATGTCAAATTCTTATGTGATTTGGGTTAACCTATTACTGTTTGATTAGCCTTTACAGTGAAAAACATGAAGGATCTTATTTTCCCGCCGTCTTTATTGATCTAAAGAAACTCAGAAAACATAATGTTTTTCCCCTATTACTCACTGTGTTAAAAAACATCCTGAAACTTGTTATTTACATTATCTTTGTATCATTGACTGTGCTTTTAACACACACTGAATAATTAGCCATAATGAATGGTGGCTGTTCATATTCTGTATCTTAACTAATATTCCATCTTCTCGTGCCCTGTGTAGCGGCTGCCCCAGTAGTGCCTGAGCTGAGCAGCGACGTTGACACCAGTAACTTCGATGATATAGAGGAGGACCGGGGGGAGGAGGAGACCTTCCCCACACCAAAGGCCTTCGCGGGCAACCAGCTGCCATTCGTAGGCTTCACTTATTACAGCAGTCAGCAGTGAGTGTGCCACACATGTTTATAACCCAAGTGCAGAACTGTTAGGATTCTTGCATCACTAAATGGCCCTAACATTATATGTGGATGTAGGATTTTTTTAAAGCTCTGATTAAGCATTTTTCAGTCAGTACTCCACGTGTTAATATGACTCGTGACTTCAGGAGCAGCCCATAGGGCGCACTCTCTGTTTTCATGGTGGAAATCAATTTGTCATAGTCTACATTGTTTGAATACCTTATTTTGGAGAGAAGGTCACGGATGTATGAACTCCTTGCTTAACCTCTAAATGCTCCTTTTACAACAGCGGTACCTATTTCTTCTGTTTATAGGTAGACGTCGTTTTTAGGAGGGATTTAAGTATCACTGTTGTAAACATTTCTTCAATAATAAAATGTGTTTTTGTTTCCAGCCTTATGCGAACCTCTCCTGCCAACGCAAAGGCCGTTGACAAACGTAACAGCCTCACAAAAGAAGACAAGAGTCATGTAAGTAGTAGAGCACAACTTTAAGGAGCTTTAAATCATAGAATATCTGCCTATTTCTAAACCGTTTCTTTACTTCAGGTATCTGCGCTGTCTGTATGCATGACGTTTTAAAGTGCACCTATCATGCTATTTTTAGGCAATAGCATTGGTTTCAGATATATAAAAAACATGTCTATGAAGTGTTTTGCTCAAAATACCAAACAGATCACCCATTCTAGCCATGCCTCATATCCCTCTATTTCACTTCCTGTTTCAAAAGTGCTGATTTTGGGTATAAAGCTTTAAAAAAAGAAAAAGGAGGGGGCTGAGCTCATGCGGGACCCGGCAGCTACTGTCTAAACTAAATACTGCCGTGATGAAACGCCATATCATGGATTATCAAGGATTATCTCTGAAACAGTATGGAGCTCAAAGGCTTTCTCTCTTGCCGGTTATACCACAAGTGAGTTCCTTTTTACTTCCTGCTTCTTCACACACATGCTCTCCAGTACAGGTTAGCTCTGAGTGTTAGCGATGCTAATATAAACACCGACCGTATTACGTCCAAAACAGTCGGGCATTGTTTTTGATAGCAACGTTTCTGATAGAGCTGTGGGTCCACATTTCCGATATTACATCATATCGGACGAAAATCTGGATCAGCTCTGTTGTATCCCCGTTTTTAGAGATTTGGGTACAGAGGAAAAGAGAGAGGGTTTTGTTTTCTGATGCTGCGTGAGTTCCCTGACGCACCGGGACACATATTTATGTTATACAAGACATTGATAGAATCCCTTTACGGTTGTTTTATTGTGTGTTTGTAAGCTGGGAGGCCCTGCAGGAGAGGATCTCCAGCTGGAGTTAGCAGTCCACAGTGAGATGCGCTGAAGGATTGACGTTGTGATGCAGAAATGCAGGTACAGAATCAGGACTTTCATTCATAAAGATACAAATAGACACTTGCATAGTCAAAACCAGGCATGAGAAATTCTATAAATTGCTCTACCAGATTCATGTCAAAAAACCACCACAGCAATATTAAGATGTTTTAGGAAAAAACATATCATATATACTCTAGAAAAAAGTCATTTTCATGTATCTAGTAAATTCGGATATTTGCTAATGTAGAAAAATGCCACAATAAGTGATAATGACATAATGGTTATCTCATAGGCCTTTGGTTGCAAGTGTGCATGAGTAATTCTTACATGCTAGGTTAAATAGTAAACCACACTATTTATCAATTCTCACTTTATTTCTGTTCTCACAGGACAACGAGCACCAAGATCGAGAGATAATAAAAGAACTGGATGAAAGAGTTAAATGTCGACCATTTTCTCATACGTCTATCTATGATACCAATAAACAATATATGGATAAAAAGAATGCATCTACACAGCTTTTTGTCTTTGGATTTGAAAAATTAGAAGTTTGACATAACAACATTTTAGACATTCTGTTCAAATCAGGGTCTAGATTGAAGATGGTTTTTCCCATCAAGCCACGTCACAGACTAGTTCTTCCTTGACCACAGGCGAACAGAGGAAGAGTTGCCGAGCCGGGGATCTCTGATGGAGAAAGACAAGATCATGCTGCAGACACAGATTCCAGAAGTACCAAATATAAAGATAACTGGACCAGATGACAGAGAAGAGAGCGCAATCTGGAGAATGAGGATGAATGTATATTGAGCTGCTGCTGATGCTATGATCCAGACACTGCAATTAAAAGTATAATTGGAGAGTGGAGCACGGAAAACAGCGGTCTGCAACATCTTTGATGAACACTATCTCTCACTATCAACTTATCTGACCTAAGAACATATTCACCACCTTAAATAAATACTGGTATCCTGGTTAGGCTGCGATTTTGGGGAGAATAATCTAATGCAATTATTCGTGACAGATTATTGCAGATTTTAGTTAAGCAAATACCTCACGAATATTGTAAAAATGCGCCACAACTCTGTGCGAGAGGTCGTATCAACGTGCTCCTTAGTCTCAGCACCCCCGTCAGACCCCGACTACGATGAAAAGAATTAACTTTATCATGAAACGTTCCGTTGGGTGCTTTAAAGTCAAGCTCAATTAAGGTTCCCCCACCCACCCCTTTGGTAAAAGAAAACATGTGATGGAGTCCATTACATACCTGACTCAGCATGTCACAATAAGACTGGCAGGTGATTGGATCCTCAATCTGTCTATCACCTTCTATTCATGGCCACTTCTTGATTTTGGTTTTAACAATGGCTGGATAGTATGTGAGAGAATGCACTCTGATGGTTGATGACTACACAGAAGTAACAAAAAAAAAAAATGGATAATAATCGTTCAGGTCCCTTAATCACTGGTGACCTTCCTATGCTCAACTGCTGTCTACGCATCATATTAATGTTAATAATCTACGCTCATGGTCCGTCTAAATTTCTTATTGATGGCCGCACAAAACAACATTAAGTAATATGATTGCAAGCAATAACACTGTAGAGTAAAGTAACTACATCTGCGTGAAATGGTTATTTAGTTAGATTGTGTTTTAAAGACAACTTGGATGTGAAAATTAGGATCTTATTATTGAGCTTCCGTCTAAAATTAATTTCTGATTTGTTTCTTATGTATCTTGAAGGAGCAGCTTGAAGATATGAGGAAAATCAGCAGAACTCTCATGGCCTCAAATTTGAACAAGATCACCCAGCTGCAGATCATTGTATTCTTCACACACATGCGCGAGCAAAACACACGTCGCGCGGATGTCTAGTGAGAGTAGGGGCATGCATGCAAACCTCATTATTCCTTACCCCTCACTCTCTATTAGTTGATTGGGAAGAAGATTGGAGAAAAGAGCCAATGATCCTCCTGCGTGCAGAGTCAGACAACGGCGCAAACATGAGACGAGGAAGAGACCACACAGAAAGATGGCCAAGTCCATGAGCAGCTGGAGCTTTGAACGGGAGCTGCAGGAGAGGAGACCGCGCCGTGGACGGGGAGTAAGCCAGCTGGCAGAAGGAGCCCTGCTGCTTCAGAGCAA